>NC_057795.1:186090340-186277179 GCF_018294505.1 Triticum aestivum | reverse complement strand
TTCAAATGAAATTTGAATTGAGGAATTTTCAAAGCCTCAGAATCCTTTAAAAAATGATCAAGATAAAAATTGCTTCAAATAAGTCCAAGAAAATGTTCTTGTTATCCTCTGGAAATATTGGCAAGAGGTAAAATCCAAACCAATATTTTCGGTATCTCAGAAACATTTATTTTGGGTATTTGAATTAAATCAATAATCTATTTGAATTTGGGGATATATTCATAATATATAATGAATATATTTTCAAATGCTTTGAAATGTTTTATGTACTTCTGGAATAGTCCAGAGAGGTAACATAAAATATTTCAGAATGTTTTGGCACTGTAAGAAATTATTTTGAATTTGAAAACAGTGGCAAAATAAAATAAAAAGGGAAACAGAACAGAAAAAAATAAAAAAGAGAAGGAAGTACCTGGCCTCACCCGTGCAGCCCAGCCGGCCCAGCTCCTCCCGCGGCCCAGCCCACCTGGCCCCCTTCTCCTGTCTTCTTCCCGTGCCAGCGCACGAAGCAGCTGCGTGCTAGACGCACGCGCGCCGACGCCGGCCACCTCCTGCTTCGCCGTGGCAGCCTCCCCGACCCCCTCGCGACGCCACGAAGACGGCCTCGACCCCCCTCGATCGTCTCTCTCTCTCTGGACCCCCTCCTCCTCCTCTGTTCTCCCTCCCTCTCGTCACCGAACGCACCTGGGAGCGCCGCTCGCCGTCGCCATGACCACGGCCACCCCCTCCCCTCTCCGACGTGCTCCCGAGCTCCTGCACCTCGTCGCCAACCCCCTCACCGAGCCACGTGACCGGAAGGGCCCCGAGCAGCCGCCATCATCATCATCTCCGAGCTTCGGCCCCGGTGCCGTCTCCGTCGAATTCGGCCACTCCGGCGCGCCCCCGAGCCCACTGACCCTCCCTACAGCTCCGCGGTGAGCCTCCGTGCAGAACCCCTCTCTCTCCCCTCGCGTTTGCGAGCTCTAGGCCATAGCCCGTCACGGCTGAACTCCGGCCGCCGCTGACCATGTCGCCTCCGTGGCCTGAGCTCGAACGGGTCGCGCCCGTGCATCTCACCGAGCTCGTGGTGACTCCAGGAGGCTGCGCAATGCTTTACCTCACTCGCCTGTGCTCCACAACGCCGTTTTCGCCGAGGCCCGAACTCCGGCGCCGCCTCGGGCTCCATTCCGGCGAACCCCGGCCACCCCCGCACCTTCCGTTGGCCCCCCTAGATGCGCACGGGCACGGGCTACCTTCTGGTGCCCTTCGCGCGTCCAGCCGCCGCCCGTAGCGCAACCCCGGTGAACTTCCGCCGCGTTTCGGGTCGCCGCCGGCCGAACTCCGGTGGCCAGTGATGTGGCGCTGTCATTAGCACTAATGACCCTGTTAAACTAACCCCGTGACGCTGACAGTGGGCCCCGTAGCGGGTCAAAGCCCGGGTCAACGCGGGATTAGCCCCTGTGTCACTGACGTGTGGACCCCACACATCAGGTTTGACCTGGACCGCCCGTTGACCTGCTGAGGTCAGCATGAGGTCATGCTGACGCCATAATTCATTTTCTGGAATTATTTTAATTCTAAATATTCAGGAAATTTCAGAAAATGCCTAAAACTTCCAAAATTCATAGAAAATTAACCGTAACTCCAAATTAATAAATTTATATATGAAAAATTATCAGAAAAATTCAAGGAATCCATCTGTACCATTTTCATGCATGTTAGAACAACTTATCACTACTGTTTAGAGCAAATGAAGTGAATGACATTTAAATAATCACATATGGAGTTTGAATTTGAATCTTGTATTCAAACCAACTTCATTTAATCTGTTGCTAGTTGCATTAGCCAAAACACATTCATTTTGCCATGTCATGATCATGCATCATATTGTGCATTGCATTGATTGTGTTCCCTTCTGTGTTGCCGGTATTTGTCCCCTCTCGATAGACGTGATACCGATGATGTGATCGTTGACACTGATGAAGACTCAATGTTATCTTCAGAAGTGCCAGGCAAGCAAAACCCCCTTGTTCATTCCGATAAAATCCCACTCTCTCGCTCCTGCTCTCTTTTACTGCATTAGGACAACATCGATTCATCTGTTACTTGCTGCGGTAGCTGAACCCCTTTATCCTTTGCATGACCTGTCATTCCACAGTAAATAGATGAAACCCACTAGCATGAGTAGGAGTTGTTTCAGCCCTGTTGTGCCTACTCATTCATGTTTGTTTGTCATGCCTGCTACTGCTTAGAGTTGAGTCAGGTCTGATTCATCGGGGTGAATCAGAGGTGTGTGAACATGTCCTACTGTGTGTGAGCTAAGTGTGTGAACACGATTTGGTAAAGGTAGCGGTGAGAGGCCATGTAGGAGTACATGGTGGGTTGTCTCATTGCAGCCGTCCTCAGGAACTGAGTTCTGTGTTTGTGATCCATGATTCAGCTACTACCACGCATTGGGCCCGAAACCAATGGACCCTCTCGGCTTCTTAATCACCCTTGTCCTCTGTCCAGGAGTTGCAAGTAGTTTCTGGTGTTTGTAGTATGCTGGAGGCCGTGGACAGCGCTGACCGTAGGGGTGGGCTGTGATGCGGTAGGCACGTGGCCGGGTAAACCGGGCACCCGTTTGGTGTCACGGAACCCTGTACACATCGTTTGGGGCTGTGAGCGAAACTCCGGCCGGATCTCCTCATGGATGGAACCCGAATAGGCGATAAACCTGGACTAGAGACTTAGGTGATTAGGTAGGTCGTGGCTGACACCCACGTTGGGCTTCCGCTTGAAGGTTGCCGAGTACATGTCGTGTAAACGGCGGTAAGTGGTGAGAGCGTGTGTGAAGAAGTACACCCCTGCAGGGTTAACCTAATCTATTCGAATAGCCGTGTCCACGGAAAAGGACCTCTGGGTTGCTTATATCAGTTCATAGACAAGTGAAAGTGGATACTCTAAAATACGCAAGATAAGCGTGAGTGCTATGGATGGCGTTCTCGTAGGGAGACGGGAGCGGATCCATAGTGGGGTATTGGTTGGTGAATATGTGGACTCGTGTGCGCCACCTCAAAGAGTTACATTGCAGTCGTAGTTTAGGATAGCCACCGAGTCAGAGCTGGCTTGCTGCAGTTAAACCCCACCACCCCTTTGTTGATAATGATGCATATGTAGATAGATCTGATGTAAGTCTTGCTGGGTACATTTGTACTCACGTTTGCCTATTTTATGTTTTGCAGAGAGACTTCAGTCTCACTAGTATTTCTGCGTGGTCTTCGACGTTTAGCTTGTTACCTCAGCTACGATCTTGTGCCTCGGCAGGATTTGGTAGATAGTCAGGCTTCTCAGCCTTTTTCATTTATAGATGTCTGTACTCAGACATGATAGCTTCCGCTTGTGCTTGATTTGTATGCTCTGAATGTTGGGTCATGAGACCCATGTTTGTAATATCTCGCTCCTTGGAGCCTATTGAATAGATTACTTGAGTCATAGAGTCATGTTGTGATGCCATGTTGTATTTGCACATATCGAGCATATTGTGTGTATGTTATTGAAATGCTTGGTATGTGTGGGATCTGACCATCTAGTTGTTTATCTTTAGTAGCCTCTCTTACGGGGAAATGTCTCCTAGTGTTTCCACCGAGCCATGGTAGCTTGCTACTGCTCCGGAACACTTAGGCTGGCCGGCATGTGTCCTTCTTCGTTCCTGTGTCTGTCCCTTCGGGGAAATGTCACGCGATGAATACCGGAGTCCTGCTAGCCCGCTACAGCCCGGTTCACCGGAGTCCTGCTAGCCCAGTGCTACAGCCTGGTTTCACTCGCTGATGACCGACACGTTCGATGCTGGGTCATGGATGCCTGTCCCTGTAAGTCTGTGCCACTTTGGGTTTACGACTAGCCATGTCAGCCCGGGCTCCTTATCATATGGATGCTAGCGACACTGTCATATACGTGTGCCAAAAGGCGCAAACGGTCCCGGGCTAAGGTAAGGCGACACCCCTGGGAATACCGTGCGTGAGGCCGCAAAGTGATATGAGGTGTTACATGCTAGATCGATGTGGCATTGAGTCGGGGTCTTGACAATGTATGTGGGAACCTGCTCCTCTACCGTGCAGTGAGCACGGTAGGGATGCTACAGTACCCTGCCTTTGGGCATCTATCAGCTGTTAGATGCAGTATAAATGGCTCAGATCTATTTGCTAGAGTGCGCAAACAGTGCAAATGCTACAGAACCGATACAGTACATTCCGCTACAGTGTGCAAACAGTAATTCCGGCTACAGTTCACCCTGTCGTGCCTTCTGTATTTACACTGTCCCGGGATACTGTAGCATCCCTGCCGTGCCCGCTGCACGGTAGAGGAGCCAGTTCCCATGTATGTGATGCGCCACTGCTATATAGCAGTGGCGCACCAGATATAGGTGCGTCATTGATGACCATATTACTAATGGCGCACCTGGTGTGTGGTGCGCCATTACTAGTTTTGTCCTGGCCCCACACCCTTCCCAGACTTAGCAGTGGCGCACCAGGGGAAAGTGTGCCATTACTAGTTTTAAGTAGTAATGGCGCACCACACCCACGGTGCACCACTGCTAACATTTTTTTTCAAAACTAGTAATGATGCACCACACATCAGGTGCGCCATTAGTAACTCTGGTTACCAATGGCGCATTCCTAGGAGGTGCGTCATTGGTAACCTGAGAGCAGCTAGATATTTTTGACAGCCACCTACCACACTCACTTTTTCCACTTCATTCTCTCCACCTCTACCAAGCTTGGTCTCGGCTGCCTCCTCCTCCTCACCTCATTTGCACCATAGATTCACCCAAATTAAGTGGTTAAATTTCCTTTTTTTTTGATAGGTAAGTAAGGGGAAAGCTTTCTTTATGTTCTAGATCTATTTTTTTTCTCCCTCCAACGTACACACTTTTTATGGCCTAGATCTACGTATGTTTGTGGTGTTGCATATGTTTGTGTTTGCAGGTACCGGTATTTGAAATGCGATAGTTGCCAATATTTTACCGGAATGTTGATTCATTTCTGTTTCGGCGAGAATTTGACATTATGCATTCTTTTTTGTCCTATTTTTAGGCAAAGTCATGCCAATAAAAAATTTTGGTTCTAAAATATCGTTTTGCTCTACCCTGTAGGCGACCGTGGTATGCACGATGACCGAAGGCATCGTGAATAGTTTTTTGAGCTCCGCAAAGGCCGAGATGCTTCAAAAGAATGAGACGGAGATAAGATGTCTGTGTCGAAGATGCAAGCTGAAGAGCCTTATGGACCCGGATTCCAGACAGGTGCGGGACCACCTGCTCGTGCGTGGTTTCATAGATGGCTATCGGTGGCAAGGTGATGAAGATGATTATGAAGTCATCCATGGGGGCCGGGCAAGAAATAAGGAAGGGCAGCAAGACAATAGCGGCGAGGGCGGGCGAGAAGACGAAGAATATCCAGGACATGATCACGAAGTAGATGAAGGACACAGTCATCATGTAGAAGATGCCAGACATGATGATGAGGAAGATCAAGACGAAGGGCATGATCATGAAGATGAAGATGCCGGAGCAGACGACGATGGACCATCGATGGGCTGGGTGCAGGACCCTCATATTCAAGAGCTGCTTCTCAAGCAGAAGGGTAACGCAAGAGCTGTCGCCCGAGAGAAAGCCAAGCTGGATCAACTGGAGATAGATGTGGTTACTCCATTGTATGAAGGATGCAGGCCCGAGGATACCCGCCTGAAAGTAACGCTCATGGCTCTGGAGATGAAGGTAAGACACAAAATGACCGACGCATTCTTTGATGAGAACATGTCATTCTGGCACGAACGTCTTCCCAAGGGGAACAAGTGCCCGACTAGTTTCGAGGAGGCGAAGAAAATCGTGTGTCCTCTGGATTTACCGTACGTGAAATACCATGTGTGCATGAACGATTGCATCATTTATCGGGACGAGCACGCGGAGTCTACCATATGTCCGGTGTGCGGCGTCACTCGATACAAGAAGAGGAAGAAAGCTCCTCGAAAAGTGGTGTGGTACTTTCCGATCACTCCTCATCTGCAGCGGTATTTCATGGACCCTAAGGTAGCAAAGCTCATGCGTTGGCACGCGGATAGGGAGGAGAAGAAGCGAGAAGATGACGGAAATGATCCGGAGATAAATAAAAAAGACAAGATGCTGAGTCACCCTAAGGATGCGAGCCAGTGGCAAGCGTTGAACTTCGAACACCCAGAATTTGGGGACGATCCAAGGAACATCATGCCGGGCACAAGCACCGATGGAGTCAATCCGTTTGGCAGCCAGAGAAGCACACATAGCACCTGGCCTGTGTTTGTGTGGATGTACAACCTTCCCCCCTGGATGTGCATGAAGAGGAAGTACATTCACATGAGTATGCTAATTGAAGGGCTGAAACAACTAGGGAATGACATCAATCTGTATCTGGGGCTGCTGAAAGAGGAGCTAGACACGCTGTGGAAAACGCCAGCCAATATGTGGGACGCCGCAGCGAAACAGTATTTCCCTATGAGAGTCGCACTGCTCACGACGGTGCACGACTATCTCGGTTACGGATATGTCGCGGAGCAGGTAGTCCATGGATTTTGTGCATGCGTCAAGTGCATGGATGACGCAACGTATCGCCAGCTAGATAGAGATCCCAGGTCTTCGAAAACCATGTTCATGGGACATTGAAGGTGGCTTCGCGACGATGGCGCATGGAGAAAACGCAAGGATCTGTTCAATGGTGAAACCGAACCCCGAAGACCCCCACGTACGAGGAGCGGCGAGGAAATAGACGAGCTGTTGAAAAATTGGAAAGAGTTCCCACCGCCAGGAAAGAAGCGAAAGGCGCCAGAGCCGCTGCTAAAGGTATGGAAAACAAGGTCTGTTTTCTGGGACTTGTCGTACTGGAAGATCCTCCGTGTGCCTCACAGCCTTGATGTCATGCATATCACGAAGAACATGTGCGAGAGTATGCTTGGTACCCTACTCAACATGCCAGAGAGGACCAAAGATGGGCCGAAAGCAAGGGCAGACTTGCAATCAATGGGCATCAGGGAGGAGCTTCACGCAAAATGCCCTAATGATGATGATGATGATGATGAGGCGAAGGACATGGAAAGTCATCGCAAAGGCAAAAAGGCCAAGAAGATCGAATATGACTGCCCTCCCGCGTGCTTCACTCTAAGTCAGAAGGAGATCGAGCAGTTTTTCACCTGCCTTGTAGGAGTAAAACTTCCTTACGGTTACGCGGGGAAGATAAGGAGATACCTAGACACAGCGAAGCAGAAGTTCAGCGGGATGAAGTCTCACGACTGTCACGTGCTGATGACGCAGATACTTCCAGTTGCAATCCGTGGGATCATGGACGCGCACATCCGTGAAACACTATTTGGCCTATGCAACTTTTTCGACGTCATCTCTCAGAAGTCGGTTGGCGTGAGGCAACTCAGAAGGCTACAAGAAGAGATCGTGGTGATACTATGCGAGCTTGAGATGTACTTCCCACCCGCATTCTTCGACGTTATGGTGCATCTACTGGTCCATATTGTGGAGGATATCATCCAACTCGGGCCGACATTCCTGACTAGAATGATGCCGTTCGAAAGGATGAATGGTGTCATCAAAGGATACTTTCGCAACAGGGCACGTCCAGATGGAAGCATAGCCAAGGGCTTTCTGACCCAAGAGTCCATCTCCTTTTGCACGAATTATCTAGGCATCAAGAACCCCGTTGGTCTGCCCGTCAACAGGCACCTCGGCAGGCTTGTTGGATGGGGTCACCGCGAGGGTCGCCGCGAAAAGCATGTCGACTTCAAGGGTCGACTCACCAACTTTGAAAGAGCAAACCTAGTCCCGCTACAACACATAGACGTGGTCAATCCTTGGGTGGTAGAGCACAAAACCTTTATTGAGAATACATACAATGACTGAGGCCAACAGAGGACGGACGGAGATATAATCAAAGAGCACAACTCATGTTTCGCGCGTTGGTTCAAGGAGAAGCTTCCGTCGTACCCTTTACATGAGGATTCTTCCGCGAAAGAAAAACTCATATTCGCCTTGTCACAGGGCGGCGAGCACAACCTGATGACCTATGAGACATACGATATCAACGGCTACACATTCTACACCGAGGAAAAGGACATGAAGAGGTATTATCAGAACTCCGGGGTAACGATGGAATCCTACACCGGTAATGACAAGGACATATACTACGGAAGGATCGAGGAGATCTGGGAGCTGAGCTATGTTCGAGAGAAGGTCCCGATGTTCCGTGTTAGATAGGCCAAGAGCGTCCTAAAAGAAGACCGGTATTTCACCACCATGGTTATACCCGAAGCCAAATCCAAGACCGCGGGTGCCAACGTCACCGCGAAAAATGAGCCATGGGTAATGGCTTCCCAAGTGGACCAATGCTTCTTCATTACCGACCCGTCAAAGCCCAGTCGTGTTGTCATGAGGAGAGGCAAAAGGAACATCATCGGAATGGATGGAGTCACCAATGAGCAAGACTTCGACAAGTACGGCGACCCGAAGATGGAAGATGATGACGATGATGAAGTACCATACACCACAAGAAGAAGCAGGACCACCCTACCTAAAGGGCGTCCGTTCAAGAGAAGAACTCAAGGGGTTCCGGGGCTAAATTATTCAACTGCGAGAAAGAAGGGCAAGAAGATTGTGAAAAGATAGCTAACATCGAATCACGACGTGTCGGCCGCGTGTGTGTGTCAGTGGCAAGCTCAATTATTACATGCAACTAAATTATTACATGTATCACTTGATTTGAACCATGTCATCTAATTCTACATCTTTGCACAATGGTTTTATCACTCCATTTGCATTTTCCTTTTCTTTTATCTCAAATCTTAAATTATTACATGCAACTAAAAGTCCAAAAAAATAAAAAAAAGTTAGTAATGGCGCACTAGGAGAAGGTGTGCCATTGCTATCATGGTGTTTACGGGGCACCCCTAAATGGTGCGCCATTGATATACCAATTTTTATGGTGCACCCCTAAAAGGTGCGCCATTGCTAACCCTCCCCCCACTAAAATAACCAAGACGACCCAGTTGGTCGTCCTTCTCCCCAATCTGCATCTCACCCCTCGCCTCTCGCCACCGCCGCCGATCCCCTTCCACTACCACCGCCACCGCCACTGGCATAGCATCCACCTACGCCTCCTCCTCCTCCGCGGACATGGCCTCCACCTCCTTGGGACCCCGCCACACCACCCCTTCAATAACAACAACGACAAACACTGCCTCGGCCTCCTCCACATCCTCGAGGTCCAGCCGCTCCAGCCTCGTCGCGGCACGCGCCTCCCTCCCGGACCAGCCCGTCCTCTACTACTTCCAGGAGCTCGCCGCCGCCACCAACAACTTCCTCGCCAAGCTAAGCTCCTCCGACACCTTCTGGGGCTGCTACCTCCGCCCCCGCCCTGCCACGCTCTTCCAGCTCCGACCGCTCCCACTCCTCATGCTCGCAGCCGCCTCCGCCGCGCTCGCCCGCGTCACGCGCTACCACCACGCCAGCATCGCGCGCCTCCTCCCCGCCGGATCCACTACGGCCGCAAGTGTAAGCTCCCCCCTCCTCCTTGCCCCTCTAGATCTCTAGGTTTGTTACCGTCATGCGCAACGTTCGTGATGATGCCCCTCCTTTGCTCTCCTTGGCCTGCTTGCTTGCTTGCGAGCCATGGTAAACTCTGAATTTGGTTGCTTGCTTTCTTTCTTCAGTAGGACAAGAAATAGGGAGTGAATCAAGCAACTGAATCCATCAACGTGAATCAAGCTGTGACAGGTATCTTTGCATGCTTAATTCACTGAATTTTGTTTGCAGTAGATGCACTGAAATTTACTGAATTTTGTTTGCGGTAGGAGTAGTTGCAGTTCTGAACTGCTAGGAGTACATGGAGTTGTAGTACTCTTTTCACTGGAGTATTTTAGTTAAATTACTCCAGGAGTACAATGAGAAGGAGTATTACAATGAGAAGGTTAATTTCAATTAATGCTATGAGTAGTCTTCTCACTGGAGTTTCAGTAGTTGTAATTTCAGTAAATTTTGCTTGTTATGTGCTTGCATGCTCGATATTCAGAAATAGAGAAAAATTAGTAACATTGACAGAAATTCAATTTAACAAACCATTATCAGCTGTAGGATTTGTAAATTTTACTGACTTTTTTTGTTAAATGGAGTACATCTTGTAAAGTAACTGAATATTACTCCTACTCTGTTAAATGGAGTACAACTTGTAACAAAATGGAGTAGTCATGAGTACTATAAGTTACTCCTTGTCCTTGTACTATTAACTGAATTTTTGATTAGATATTTGCATGTACAACAAGTCAATTTGCAACTCCTCGTCCTACACCAGGCTACTCCTATAACAAGCTACAACAAGTACTTCTACAACAAGCTCTAGAGTAACTGGATGTAAGTACTCCTAATTTTGATTTTCTTTGCATCATGATCAACATATGACCATGATTTGCTTTGCTTTGCTTCACGGTCAACATATAAATATTCTTTACTTAAGGGAATTATTTGTGAATCATGGTGTCTGTGGTTGCGAGAATCTCGGCTATATCTGGTTTCTCAATGCTGCTTCTGTGGTTTGCATAATGCTGTGATGAATCATGAAATCTACAACACATGTCAGACTTCGGAGATGCCATAGGGCATTGATGCCATAATGTTGTGGTTTGCATAATGTTCGTTGTATTAGGTATGTTATCTATATGATTGATGCAAAGCAAAATGTCTTTCTGCTACAAGTTCCTCAAAATTTCAGGGGTGCCACAACTGAACTTAGGTTCCTTCAGTTCAATATTTTGTGCAGGGACAAATAGTTACCCATTTCTCCTGAAATGTTGATTAATTTCCGTTTCGGTTGAGAATGGGGCACTCCTAGGTCAAGAAAATTAGCAAAGGTCATGCCCAATTTTCTTGACCTAGAAGGTGCCCGATTCTCAACCGAAACAAAAATCAATCAACATTTATAGACAATGTTATTTCTACAAAGCAAATATTTCTAAGTGGCTTTTATAGTTTCCCCTTAAGTTGAAATGCAAACTATTTTTTCTTCCTGCAGCAAGAGTAATAGTGCACTTAGTAGGATAGAAAATATATAACCTGCAATAGTGCACTTAGTAGGATAGCAATAGTGCACTTGGAACAATCTTTTGGGTAAAGGGGTGTTTATAACTTGTAATGTGAAAATATATAGGATAGAAGAATAGATAATACCCTAATCTCATCCAATAACTCTAGTAGCCTTTTTTTCCTATTTAGAGCGAACTTGGCCGACAATGATGAGGCCGGCAGTTTGGGCAAGCCATTCTGGGAGTTGTCCCAGGAGATGGAGGAAGAACCTCACTGCTATGAGGACACTGCGGAAGACACCGATCCCAACTACACAACCCCTAGTGGCGTCGGGGATAACACCACTGATGGTGCCACAGGGGATGCCACCACTGATGATGGCAGCGAACGCACAGATGGTAGCCAACCGAAGAGGCAACGGAAGGACCGGCGCCCGAACGTGCTCGACTCCGTCAAGGAGGAATTTACTGAAGTGTCGTCCAGTGGGCATCCAACGACGCCCAAAGAATTAGTCAGTAGGTACACGGGACAACTCGGGTGCATTCTCCGGAGCACCGTCTCGATCAACACCAAGAACCTAAGGCATCGTGACTGAGGGAATTTGCGCAACCTGCTCTTCACGAAGCTGGACAAACGATACAAGTTCCCCGGTGACTTCGCAAACACACGCCTCTCAAGGAATAAAGTGAACAGTGCCACCCTCATGAAGATGAGCACGGCCCTGGCTACTTGGAGATTCGCGGTGAAGAGAAGGATTCTAAGTGGTGATAGTTATGAGAAGATCAAGGAGACAAATCCTTCGATCAGCGAAACTGACTACCTGGAGTTCAAGATCAAGTGCGAGAGCAACGCATCCGTGGAATCAAGTCACTGGGGGAAAGATATGCGGGACTTGAACTTAGGGGTCCACAAACTCGGTCCCGGCGGTTACAGAGTGGCAGAACCTAAATGGGACAAGGAGGACGCAGAGCATGCCAAGAAAGGCCTACCGCATCAACATTAGCCGAGCTCGATGCCATCACGGTAACTAAGCCTCGGCCGATGACTTCATCTCCTTGCCTTTGACTAGGCATCCCAGACGACCTACATGTTTTAGCAGGGCGCCGCCAATGTTCCATGCACTCTCCTGCACTTCGTGGATGGCGAGTTGATCGATGTCGCCCAGGCCAAAATTGTTGAACTGGGCAACCGCGTGTTCCACGGTAATCCGATGCCACCCACTGTGTATAGGGTTCAACTGGTTCGGGTGCTGCGGGGCTGCGATGACTTGTTACCTCCATATCGACCCCCTGGGGCCAACGAAGATGATGTGATGACCCTCAGCGCCTGCTTAAATTGGTCCATGCTTTGGCCGAAGAGCCATATTCGTTTGGGGGCGGGGGACACCACCCCACAGACCACACCGCCAGTCGTGTCGGCGCCAAGCCATGGCAAGACCGCCGCAACGCTAGCGTCGTCAGCTGATCCGGACATGCATATGGCATAGGATACGGAGGACGACAATGACACATTTTCCAACGTTGATAAGTACATCAACGAACATGGGTACGGTGACGATTCTTGCGGCCTCCTTATCAAGAACCCGACCCTGCAAAAGACGATCGCGATCTAGCTGGTACTGCGGAGAAACCCAATTGCAATAGGCGTCGTCCGGTGTTCAGTTCTCAGGAGACGCCCCTAGATGTCGCCTTCACCGAGACTCAAATAGCCAAGGTACAAAATATTATCAGCCCCAACACACTCAAGAAGGTGGTCTCTGAGCAGAACTCGATCCCATTACAGCAGAAGAAGCAGAAGGGACAGAAAAGAAAAAATAACAAGGGTTTGAGCCAGCCGACACCGAGTACGATCCGTGCTTAGGACGGGCCACCAATACCTAAGGATATCTCGAGGAGGGTGCATGTCGTGGGTAGGCCGATGCTACCGACCAATCTGCTCAATGCTGCAACCGGTGCTATGCGGAGTCTACATGGCTGTGTTCTTTCTATGGAGAAGCGGCATCTCTGGGAGAATGATGTGGCATACTCGGTTTTCGGGGCCAAGGTGTCAGAGGGCAAGGGCTTTGTCGATAGCACCATCGGGCGTATGATCGTCCTGTGGTTTGATGACATCTTTGCTATGTTTAACCTTTATCCGCTGCACTACACCTTCATTCGGCTATTTTCGCTCAGTATGGAGATGCGGATCATTAGAGACACGACCCCGGACATCGTGATAGTCGACCCCTTCTACATGCGTGCCAAGATCATGGGCATCGCTGGGGACCGGCAAGTCACGAGTTCATACCTCGAAGGCGTCATTCTGGCAAACCCAGATAAGGATAACTTCCTCATGCCTTACTTTTCCGAGTAAGTCATCCCCTCACCTCCCCGTAACATATGATTTCTTAGATTTCGATCGTTCTTTTTTGTTCTAACATTCCATGTTTTGTGCAGTGACACACATTGCACACTCATCCTTTAAGCCAGAAATATTCCATGGCCACGTATTTCGACTTAGACCGTCAGTTGAAGAAAGACTACACAAATATCAAGAAAGTTCTTGATGATGCTCCCCCCGGCTACGCCAAATCTAGAGGCACCTTCAGGAGGCCAATTTCTAGGTACGGCAAGCACGTGTTCACCCACGTAATGACGTTCCCCTGCGTCAAGCAGCCGCCTGGCAGTCAGAAGGATGCCTACTACGCCCTCCATCACATGCGGGTGATTGTACAGGACCATAATCACCTTATGCTACCAAATAATCTCAAAGAATGGGCCGCACATTTGTCGGCAATCCAGGACGAGGACATCAGACAAGAATTCTTTAGCATCCAGTCGGAGTTTGCGGAAATCATCTATCAAGATGTCCTTCGTACCTCGGGGCAGTTCTACCTCAAATTTCAACCGTCCAACAGTGAAATAGAAACAATGCTACAAATGCAGGCTGACAACGACCGCACATTCATGACCATCACGAAAGACGGCGGCTTCATCCACGCTCCGGTCCCTGAGTCGAGTCGAAAGTATTGATGCTATGTAGTTCTGAAATATCGATTAGCTCATGTTGTAATTAAACTTTAATGAACTTGTATGTCTCTTTAGTTTGGACAGTCATTCAACTTATCTGTAATCGATGCTATTTATTAGTAGGACCATGAATCGTGCTATTAATGTGTTGCTTTTCTCTTCCGATCTTTTTCTTGCATACTTATATATTGCTTACATATTATCTGTGAATTGCTACTAACATTTTGTTTGTCTAGTGCATAGAGATGCCGTCGTATGTCGTGTACAAGGGTGAGGTTTCTGGAGTCTACGATGATTGGGAGGAGTGTAGGAGATAGGTTCACCATTTCAGCGGTAACAGTTATAAAGGGTACACCACTAGGGCGAAGGCGGAAGCTAGATACGCGCGTTATCTAGCGGGAGAGAGGAGGGAGCGGAGGAGGAACTGGATGAAGATCAGTTTCATCGCGATGATGCTCATCGTGACCGCAACCCTCTTCTATGTGATGGTAGTTTAGATATCGACTTGTAATGTGAACACAAACTCGCTACTTGCGGTCCTGAGACTTGTAATGTTCTAACTTTGTTCAGTATTTTAAATTCGGAGACTAATATGATGAATTGTATTCGGAGACTAATCTTCTATTGTATTCGATAAATCTGCTGTTTATATGTTGTGCTGTTTATATTCTGTGTTGTAATGTATTTTGTAACCTGTGCAAATATCAGAAAAGCAAAAAAAATCCTAATATTCATAGTAGTGGTGCACCATATTGCACTTTAGTGGCGCACAAAAATAAATACACTAGTGGCGCATTATCTAAAAGTGCGCCATTAGTAACCGAGAGCACAAGGTACACATGGCCCCTTGGAGTAACAGCAGTGGCGCACTTCTGGGCCTAGTAATGGCGCACTTTAGTTGCGTCATTAGTGTCTAGGATAGTAATGGCGCACCAGGTGGTGCGCCACTATTATGTAGATTAACAGTGGCGCACCAGGCATGCGCCATTACTATTTATTAGTAGTGGTGTGATAATAGTGGCGCACCTATAGTGCGCCATTAATAGCCAAAATAGGTGCGCCACTAACAGCATTTTTTCTAGTAGTTACAAATCCACCGCTCCCTTCGTCATCTTTTCCATGATAAAAAATGACGTGTAGCTTTGATCAGTTGGGTAAAATCATGCTAGGAGAGTAACGAGTTTTGCAAATGCATGCCATTTACATCCGTTAGAAGGGAGAGTGAGGTTTTGTGGAATAGTTCGTTGTATTGCTTGAGCATCGTGGGCATATATATATGAGTGCATGATCTATTTGGAGCACAAGACAAGCCAGAATACTTCCTAGTTTATCCTATGGTTCCTAATACAATCACATTACTCAACATCCCCCGCAGTCACAATGGTAGCGACGCAAACGGTGAGACTAGAGAAGAATCCGAAGGTAAGCCGATGGACACCTCCCACAGTCATAACGGTCGATCCCTCGTGGTAGTTGTGGCTGGAGTGAAAACCGAGGAGGTTGCTCAAGCAAGGCAGTAGCCCTTTGTGCCGTTTGTCGATGTAGCCGAGAGCGTGGGTGGTGTAGCCGTGGTCGAGGTAGCCGTGCGAAGAATGCCGTGGTTGATGTCAAGTTGGGGTAGCCGATGTTGAGTATGTCGCCATGGAGCCGTGGGCGCAAGGCGGCACCGTGTCAGTCATGGGCGCAGTGGTGTCGAAGTAGTGGTGCGCCGGGAAGAAGACGTTGTTGACGACACGTCGCGCTGGGTTGCCAACCCCGGGAACACATTGTAGACGAAGGCACGCGTCGGTGTTGCTAGCACCAGGCATGCGTAGACGGACGAAGACGAAGTTGACGAACTGCCGCACCAGGCTTGCCAGGCCCAGGGACACATCGTGGACGAAGGCACGTGGCGGAGTTGCCAGCACCGGACATGCGTAGACTAGGACCTGCATGAGTTGTACGCCATGTAGAAGAAGTCGGAGAGGCCAGTAGAGAAGGACTCGAGAACGGTTGTGGGCCAATTGGCACAGGGCCAATGTCGCCCGTGGTTATCGTAGTAGATGAAGCGGTCGGGGTAGATGACGGCAACGCTGGCGACGGATGGTGCTGGACGAAGATGAAGGGGGTGGATGGGCGGCTGCGGCAGCTACGGGGGTAGCGGCGGCAGAGGCCCAAGAAGAGCGGCGGCGGCGGCCTGACGGTGGAGGAGGCGGCTAGGTTAAGAGTGCCACGGCGATGCTCGAAGTAGGCGAAGAACCCTGACAGCGTGACGAAGACCGGCACGGACGGTGGCGTTCCCGCGCCAAGGGAGACGGCGCGGTGCATACCACGAGAAGTCGATGCACGGGGACGACAAAGTGGACCATGGGCCACGGCACTAGGGCCTGAAGGGGCGACGCAGTGGCGGCAGGCGGGTCGGGGTGACGACGGGAAGACCTCGGGGCAATGACGGGGACCGCAGGCCGCGACGCTGCAGCCTGAAGGGGCGATGCAACGGCTGTTCGTGAGTCGGTGCAGCCGGGGGACAGCCTTAGGATGGCGGCGTGGACCGCATGCCACGCTCTCTAAGGCCGGAAGAGGCGACGCAGCGGCGGTGCAAGGGTCGGTGCTCGGGGCGGCGGGGGACCGCGACCCGCGACACTACGGCCCGAAGGGACGACGAAGCGGTGACGCGGGTCGATGCAGCCAGGAAAAGAACCACGAGGCGGCGGCGCTGCGGCCCGACGGGGCGACGCAGCAGCAGCCCGTTGCTCGATCGATGGAGGGTCACGCTGAACTTGGAACGGTCTTCACGGGGCCTGTGAAGGCGCGTGCAACCAACGAGCCAGGTTGGTCGCACGGCGTAGATGAGGCGGTTCACGGTGGTGGGCGGGTGATCAATCCGATCGCGCGCGAGGTCAAGGACACCGCCCGGTGGAGGCAGGGTGGTGGCGGAGTCCGAGATGAAGCCGTCGATGATGGACGGCATGCGGACAAACGCGTCCGCACCAGCACCCGGGCCACCAAAGCAGCTCCGATGCCCAGGCAGCGAGGCCCGAGCGATCAACAGAGCAGCGGCGCCCGAGCTCGAGGTAGCCGACGGGCCTAACGCAGCCGGCCTGACGCAGCAGGGACGAGGCCGATGAGGCAACCCATAGGGCCGCCGTGCAGACGCGGCGGCAGTGGGTGGCATGGATATATTGGCGGGCCGGCACGCGAGCGGCAGCTATGATTGGCCGCCGCATGGCGCGAGGCCGCCCGGTGGAGGCGATGCAGGTGTCCCGGTCGGAGAGGGCGGAGACGGTCGGCGTAGATCGACGGGCGGGCGTTGCGTGGACGACGGCCGTGAGGGGCCAGGTCTGTGAAGGAGCCGGATGGTCGCGACGGTGTCGGAGTAGAGGCGCATGGGGGTGGACGGCGGTGGCGAGCGACACAAACCGATCAAGCATAGATAGGAAAACCAAAAAGAAAGCACCGATCAAGATGACCGGCGGGAGAGAGAAAACATGGAGCAAGGGCTCGGGCAAAGACTCTCTAGGGCAGCCGATCAACATGACCGGCGGGCGAACCCTAGCTACGGGCGGCAGGGCCCCTGGCGGCGGTCATGAAGGCAGACCGCCCCAGGGCGATGCGCGGGTGCGGAAGCGGCGACGGCCAGGGTTTAGGATCGATTAGACTGATACCATGTTAGAAGGGAGAGAGAGGCTTTGTGGAATAGTTCGTTGTATTGCTTGAGCCTTGTGGGCATATATATATGAGTACATGATCTACTTGGAGTACAAGACAAGCCAGAATACTTCCTAGTTTATCCTATGTTTCCTAATACAATCATGTTACTCAACACCATGCCTCACAAGGGAGAGACCGAGAGGATACCTACTACTCTTTCTACGCCTAGCCCCTTCCCCTAGTCCTCTGCCGCCAGCCGATCAGCCGCGGCAGACCACCGTCTTTCCACGCCGTGTTCCACTCCGGGCACGACGTCCACCAATCCGGTACTGATGGCTCTTGTTGATCTGAACTTCGACAAGGGACAAGACTTCACAAAAGAAGTATGGAGGGAATGGGGAGTCCCCATCAACTACAAAGTCGGAAAGGATCTACAGGAATTCATATTGGTGGCGGAATTCACCCGATCAAGGATCAGGCTCATCGTGGATTCGGTAGCCACAATCCTTCTGGCATGCTTTGGAGGTCGCGCCTCCTTGTTCAAAGTGCAATTGCTCCAAAATTGGTCATTTCGCTTCTCAATTTCTTCCAAAGAAGTTGGATTTTAAATCTTGAAAGGAGGTAACATCTCTCTGCCAAAGCTTAACGTCAATTTTCTTCTCTACGGAGCGGGGGGCCGAACACTTGCTCAGAACTCGACCAGTAGCTCCAAGAAAAGTAGGATGAGTGGACGCATGTCTTTTGGAATCACCCTAGGAAATCTTTCCTTCAGGCTCTTAGATCTCCCACCACATTTGTCCATCATGTTAAATCAACCAACAATGTTCAAAGAGATCATACTCGGGATTCTATGAGAGCTCAGTCTGCTGCCCGTGATCGTCCCCTAGAGCCAGCTGCAGTTACTGGTACGGGAGCAGGATCTATGCCAATTCAAAATTTTGTCAATGGGCTCTTTTGTGTTTGTTGTCTCCTTTCCGGCCATCTCTGGCCCAACTGCACAAATCACATTAAGTGTAGGTCCTGTAAGAGATGGGGCCACATTGCCTGGGACTACTATTGTTGGGGAACGTAGTAATTTCAAAAAAATTCCTATGCACACGCAAGATCACGGTGATGCATAGCAATGAGCGGGAAGAGTGTGTCCACGTACCCTCGTAGACCGAAAGCGGAAGCGTTATATCAACGCGGTTTATGTAGTCGTACGTCTCCACAATCCGACTGATCCTAGCACCGAACGTACGGCACCTCCGTATTCAGCACACGTTCAACTCGATGACGTCCCTCGTACTCTTGATCCAGTTGAGGCCGCGGGAGAGTTTCGTCAGCACGACGGCGTGATCACGGTGATGATGATGCTACCGATGCAGGGCTTCGCCTAAGCACCGCTACGATATGACCGAGGGGGGCACCGCACACGGCTAAAAGATCAATAATCAACTTGTGTATCTATGGGGCGCCCCCTCCCCCGTATATAAAGGAGTGGAGGAGGGGGACGAGGACAACCTCCTAGGCGCGCCCCATGGGGAGTCCTACTCCCACCGGGAGTAGGACTCCACCCCTTCCAAGAGTAGGAGAAGGAGGGAAGGAAGGAGGAGAGAGGGGGAAGGAAAAAAGGGGGCGCCGCCCCCTTCCTTGTCCAATTCGGACTAGAGGGGGAGGGGGCGCGTGGCCTGCCCTGGCCACCCCTTCCTCTCTCCACCAAGGCCCATGAGGCCCATTACACTCCCCGGTGGGTTCGGTAACCCCCCGGTACTCCGGTATTCGTCCAAACTCACTCGGAACCTTTCTGAAGTCCAAACGTAGTCATCCAATATATCAGTCTTGATGTCTCGACCATTTTGACACTCCTCGTCATGTCCATGATCATATCCGGGGCTCTTAACTACCTTCGGTTCATCAAAACACAAAAACTCACATTATCGATCGTCACCGAACGTTAAGCGTGCGGACCCTATGGGTTCGAGAACTATGTAGACATGACCGAGACACATCTCCGGTCAATAACCAATAGCGGAACCTGGATGCTCATATTGGCTCCCACATATTCTACGAAGATCTTTATCGGTCAAACCGCATAACAACAAATGTTGTTCCCTTTGTCATCGGTATGTTACTTGCCCGAGATTCGATCGTCGGTATCTCAATACCTAGTTCAATCTCGTTACTGGCAAGTCTCTTTACTCGTTCCATAATGCATCATCTCGCAAGTAACTCATTAGTCACATTGCTTGCAAGGCTTATAGTGATGTGCATTACCGAGAGGGCCCAGAGATACCTCTCCGACAATCGGAGTGACAAATCCTAATCTCGATCTATGCCAACTCAACAAATACCATCGGAGACACCTGTAGAGCACCTTTATAATCACCCAGTTATGTTGTGACGTTTGGTAGCACACAAAGTGTTCCTTCGGTATTCGGGAGTTGCATAATCTCATAGTCATATGAACATGTATAAGTCATGAAGAAAGCAATAGCAATATACTAAATGATCAAATGATAAGCTAACGGAATGGGTCAAGTCAATCACATCATTCTCTAATGATGTGATCCCGTTCATCAAATGACAACTCATGTCAATGGCAAGGAAACTTAACCATCTTTGATTCAACGAGCTAGTCAAGTAGAGGCATACTAGTGACACTCTGTTTGTCTATGTATTCACACATGTACTAAGTTTCTGGTTAATACAATTC
Source organism: Triticum aestivum (assembly GCF_018294505.1). Lineage (NCBI taxonomy): Eukaryota > Viridiplantae > Streptophyta > Magnoliopsida > Poales > Poaceae > Triticum > Triticum aestivum. The sequence continues at coordinate 186,256,775 of NC_057795.1, read as the reverse complement.
TAGCATGAATAATAAACATTTATCATGATATAAGGAAATATAAATAATAACTTTATTATTGCCTCTAGGGCATATTTCCTTCAACAACTCTTTTGGGCCTCCCAATCCTAGTACTGATACTCGGCCCACTACCATTCCAGCCCAGAACTAGACAATTCTGAGGCAAGTCACCACTATTGCCGCGACTACGACTAATCAGCTGGTCCGAATGGGTATCCACCATTACACCCCTCCACTATTTCCATACCAGAACACCTGCTTGCTGCTGCGTCACAACCTAGTGCGCAATCCCCACCCCTCCACCTCTCCATCCAGCCACCATCTTCTTCATTGGCGGCGGCTATGGCACCATTCCCCTTCGATCCAACGCCATTCATCCCAGCAGGCCACCATTGCATTGATGTCGCAGGCAGGCCGGCTCGTGTCTGCATCCTGGTGAGAGTAGTCCCGACGATGCATGAGGAATGGGTCGTTGCCACCATAGTTCTGATGCCAAATCTGCCAGTTCAATTCATCACCATCGGACAGGTACTATCCGATTTTCTCACTGAGGTCAAGCAACAGGGCTTTATGAGATTTCACCATGCCCTTTCTGTCGGAATCAGGGCTCCGGGGACCCAAAGGTTCGAACTCTGGGGTGTGCTTGTTCTTGACGCCCTACGCTTTCCTACGACACGCCACAGCGGAGCTACGGCGGGAGCGAGCTAGCAGGAGCGCCTGGAGACATGGCAATTACCCATGTTCGGGCCACTTTACGGTGTAAGACCCCACTCCTACTTGGTTATTGGATTGCTATGGTGGTGGAGACAAGAGTACAAAGGCTGAAGAGCAAGAATGGTCGACCTCCTCTATGTCAGCTCCATCCCCTCTTTTATACATACCTTGGTCATCTTCCCCCGAAAACCTTGGCAGGAAGGGTTGCCACAAAACGACAATTTGAAGGTGGGCTGGGGTGCAGTCTATCTTGGAAAAAGGTGGTCTTCACCTACAAAGCCTCCGTCCATGATGCACCGGTGGGCTCGGCGATGACCTACGCCCTGCGCGCCCGTCGTCTTGGTCCTCTTGCACCGGTCCGGCAACCTTTGGGGATTGCTTTGGGAACCGGCGCGTTGTCCTTGCTCCCTTAGCACCAAAGGGAAAACCCTCTTCATTTGTGCCTACTGGCATGGCCTTGGGCACTGTTCATCATCGCGCGCCACCCACATGAAGACATGGGGCCACGCAACCTGCCAAGCACTCTCGACTTGCTTGCCCCCGCAAGGGGGCCTCGGGGGGCTGCCTTGGGAGACCGCCTCGCGAGGCTCTAGTGGAGCCGCCTAGCCATCTCAGGAGGCCTGATGATGGAGGTCTCATGAGGCAAGGGCCTCGCTAGGGGCCTGCTCGTGAGGGTTGCTACTGGGCCAGCTATTGGATCCTTGGATATGCGTCGCGCCCTGGGCCGAAGGCAGATAGGCCTGGGCACCCCCAGTCCCACATGCCCGACAGTATCCCCCAGGCCCATGATGCGCATGTCTCCGCCCATTGTGTGTGTGTGGGGGGGGGGCGAAACAATGTGGGACCTAACCACCTGCGGGCCAGGCGGGACGCGTGGCGCATGATGGAGCGAGGGATGCCCCCACTTCTCCCCGACGCCTCAGCAACCGCCCAGGCTGACATAAGGCCTACTTGCACATGGCGCGAAGCCATCAGTGCCTTCCTTGTCCCTCATCTGCCTCCTTGCGCCTTCCTTCTCGCACATGATCCCTCGCGAGCCAACCCTAGCCACGACATCTCTCTCCATCCCTGCTCGCAACCCCGCGATGCATGATTGGCGGCGGGCAATAAAGGGACGACGATGGCTCCGGCCTCCAGTCTGCCCGCCATCGGGCAGCACTCCTGTGTTCCTCTATTGTTGACACGGAGGACTTAGATCCGGTGCTCCTACTGGTGGCCGGCGACCAGAACGAAGGGCAGGCGACCAGGATCTGGCCGGGCTCGCAAGCATGGAGCGGCTTGGTGGCGTCCGCCTACCCCTTTTTCCTCCACAACATTTATGCCAGGTTACTCCCGCTATCAGATATCGGGTTCCGGCAAAACCCTTAAGGTTCGAACACTAGGGTGCGCACGAAGATCTCTCCCTACTGAAACACGCCCTCAGCCTCGTCGCGATTTCTAAGCTAGCGCGATGAACTCACATCACAAGAGACACAAGATTTATACAGGTTTGGGCCATCGTTGTGGTGTAATACCCTACTCCTGTGTGTGGTGGTGGATTGCCTCTTAGGCTGATGATGAACAGTCCAGAGGAAGAACAACCTCGCGAGGAGAAGTGTTCTTGAGGTGGTGTGGTGTTCTACTTGGGAAGGATTCGATGCCTCTCCCTCAGATGCCTTCTAGTGTGGTGGCTAGCCCTATTTATAGAGGCCCTAGTCCTCTTCCCAAATAGTGAGCGAGAAGGGATCCAAAAACGGCCATTTTGAAAGGGGACAGCTAGTACAAGCTATCCTGACTAAAGGTGGTCTTTGCCTGCCAAAGGTGCTGGTGATGATGCCGTCTTGGGCTCCATGGTGACCTCCGTCCTACCGTCCTGCTAGTCTTGGTCTCATTGCACCGATATGGAAACCTTTGCTTGATGCCTCGGTACTCAGCGTCCGCGCTTGCCCCCTTTGCACCAAAGGGGAAACAAGGACATTGCGCGGGCTGGCGCCCTCCTGGTGTCGATCATCATGGCTTGCATCATGGGACCCTCCCGAGGTACCCCTTGCCTTGATCTTTCTGCCTCCTCGCAAGCCTGCCTGGTGAGGCCGTCCCTGAGGAGACCTTATGTCATCCGCCGCGCGAGGCTTGGCCCCTCGCGAGGGTCTTGAGTGTTTGGTTGGTGAAGACGGGCTGTGCTGGGCCACTGGTTGAGCCACGCCGCAGGCCGCAGGCAGGCAAGTCTGGGGACCCCCGTTCCCAAAACGTCGACAGTAGCCCCCGGGCCCAAGGCGCGCTCGGATTTGGATTAGCAGCGAAGCCAAAGTGCAAGTGTGGAGCATCACGGGACCCCACAGCCTGCGGCCTTGGTCGATGCATGGCGACTAATTGGACGTGGACGTCTCCGCTTTGCCATGCTGCCTCGGCAACTGCCCGATTTGACGAGTCCCTGCTGCATGCAAAAAGAGTCATCATTACCTGCGATCGTGGAGATCGGCGGTTGGCCTCCCTTGGGATATAAATGAGGAGGGGCGATTGCCCTCGTCGCCCATCTCTTCTTGCTCCGCCTGCTTGCTTCCTCTTCCTCGCTCCTGCTGCTTGCAGCGCCCCCATGGCGCCCGTGAAGAGGTTTTTGGCCGCGGAGAAGGGGAAGGATCGCTAGGCAGGGCCTGGCTCTCCTCCGCCCAAGCGCGGCCACAGTCGCCCTCGCAAGCATCCTATGGTCGCCCATGCCGAGGCAGCTTGGTTGGTGAGGGAAGGCGTGCCGTAGCTGCGCGCCCCCCCGGCTGCGCTTCTATTCAGCGGAGGTGCTGCCAGAGTTTGTTGTGTAGTCGGATAACTCGGCCGGGAACTGGCTTCAACTCCCTTGCTCCTTCGCCGGCAAACTGCCGGCCACTGGCCCCAGCGGGCTCTGGTTGCAGGCGGATGGCTGCTATAGCAGGGCCTCCTGGGTTGCGGTGGAGATCTCTGTCGCCGGCAGCGTTGTCCTGGCCCGGGGCTGGCAGACGTTTGCCCGTGCGCGTAGCCTGGGCAGACGGTGCACCCTCCACTTCAAGTATGGCGGCGACGCAGCCCTCCACGTGAGGGTGTTCGGAGAAGATGGTCGCCGTGTTGGGTGCTTCCCTAAAGACAATGATGGCGACGAGGTGCTCAGCCTTGGCGACGGCCGCGACGAGGGCGAAGGTGAACATGCTCCTAGTGGCAACCGCAGCTCGCCGAGGTTCAGCGGCTCCTCCTCCGGCGACATCTCCTCCAGCGGTGGCTACGATCAACCACCACGCCGCCGTGCCTGCCTCGAGGGCAGCGGTGGATCGTCCCGTCGCCGTGCTCTTGTGAAGCGCGAGGCGGAGTCCGACTGAGCTCAGAAGGGCACCGCGGGTTCCTCCTCGTGAGCTGTTGCAAGGCGTGCATCGCTTCTGTTTTGGTTTCCTTCTTTTCCTGCATTGAGAGAGAGAAGCTTGGGGCCCTGTGGGGGCATGCAACAGACTATGATTCCCTAGTTATCATACTGCATTTTATTGTCCCTGTGCTGTGTTATGGTGTCGTTGTTATGCATCTGCGCATAGGAACAACTTAGCTTGGGACGTTTGAAGTAGTTTCCGCCTCGCGAGGTGCCTGCTTTAGGTCTCGCCGGGCGCCTTAAGAGTTGCAAAAAAATCGTTGGGAGAATCATTTCTGAACCTTGGTCGCGAGGGTTGCTTGCCATGGCCCGGCGCTTCGTGTCGCGATGCCCGAGGGGCTTGGACTGGGAGGGGTGCTCCCGCTGCGAACTCAAACGAGGGAGCCTCGCAAAAATCAGGAGAGGAAGGGTTCACGAGGGCACCCGCGCAGCCCCCCCGCGAGGTTTGCAAGAGAGAGAACGATTCAAACAAAAACTAAAAGTAGAGAACAGGGGCAGAAGATGACGGGAAGAACCGACAAATAACATCAGAAGCAACTTTAATCAAGGTTCAACAAAGAAAAGCGAGCCAACTGCAGAAAGCAAATGAAAAGCCGCGTCCGGCACCTAGTCTAGTCTTTGACGTCTTCTCACCAGCGCGGAGCTAAGTGCTGCCACTAGGCGTGGGTGGGAGCCCTCGAGGCCCAAGGGCAGCACTCCGGAGACTCTAGGGCGTGTACAGCCCCTACTCCTTATTACATGAGAGTGTCACGGGCGGCGAGCTTCACAGGCACTAGGCCTTCTTCATAGGCACCGGGCCTTTCTTTGGGCAGCGAGCATCATAGGCAACGGGCCTTCTTCATAGGCACTGGCCTTTCTTCAAGGGTAGAACTTCCGAGGATGCTGAATGTTCCAGGCATTCGGGATGGGTACCCCCTCCTGAGTCTCCAGGTGCGCGGCGCCCGACCTGGAGTCCCCGGGGAGTGTACAGCCCCGCCCTGACACGTGGTTTGCACGGTAGGGCCAGATGAGGTGTATCTGGGCACTCGTGAGCCAGCGCGGGACTCACGAGGCCCTACCTCAAGGCGGGTTGCACCTGGTCTTGGATCTTTGATAGCTGTGTGTTCCTGCGATATGGTTAGATACAAATGCTCTACGTCCTCAGGTCCCGGCCCTCGAGCGAGCTCAACCGCCACTGGTATGCCAGGTCGCGATGCCATGGACATGGCCAGGGGGTGAGAGCTGGAGAGCCAGTAAGAGATCCTGAGTCGTGATGCTCAGGAACCCCTTTTAACACGCAAGCGATTTGGATGAGGGAGAGGCCCGTAGTGGGCGGCAGGTGATAACCATGGGCAGGTTAAGCATGAAAAGTAAATCAGCTTAGGAAAATGCAGGAGGGATACATGCCACTGGGTCAGGCCCGAGCGGCTTGGGGATGATGTGGCCCGAGGGGCGCCCCCAACGAGGTAAACTAAAGGCATAAGCAAAAGGGATACATGCCGCAGGGATGGACCCATGCGGCTTGGGAATGATGCAGCCCTGAGGGTGCTCCCAGCTGAAATGAACTTGAAAGATGTCACCTGGTACCATTGTAGAAGGGGTGTTGGAGTAGCTGAAGACGCACGGTGAAGAGGCCGACCCTCACGAGCCGCTGGGGCCCTGAGCCTCGGGAGGCTCTACGGACCGAGGTGGCTCCCCGAGGACCGTCTCCATCTCCTCCAGGACCGCGTGATGCCTGGCCTCCTGAGCCACCAGAATGCTCCGCAGGTGATGCTGGAAGGTGGCAGCCGCGTTCAGCAGGCTGAAAGGCATGCGAACGTAGTTGTGCGGCGGACCCTCACAGCATCCCACGCGAGAAGGCCAGAGGTGCTCCTGAGATGCAGCTCGGTTGAGCCCCAGGACATCAATGCAGACGCGCAACCCACCATCCCCACCTGGATGGGGAGCCATGCCACGCAAACGGTGACCGTTGTGTATGACTCTTGCTTCCTGAAGCTCCTGAGTGGTCTTGGTGATGAACTCCTGAGGGTTGGGCTTCCCTCGCCCAGTGCCTTCCTGAGGGAAACATGCTAGAAAGCACGCCTCTAAGTGGTGTCCGAGCGCCTCCCTCGTGATGTTGGCAAAGTACAAGGCCCTCCAGAAGAGAGCCCCCAAGCCCTGCCCGAGGAGGGCGCTGGGTCACGGGCACGGATCCTGATGCGGCACCACATGAGATGCCAATCTCCTGAGGCCTTGAGCTGAGCGGTGTCTTCTTCTTCTTGGGGATGGTCTCCGGAGGGTTCTCGCCCTTGCTGTCCTGGTCCTCGATTGATGCAGCTTGGAAGGCGCGCTCAAGGGAGCACACCGCATCTCTCTCCTCGCAGGGGACTGTGATGATCCCGCCGCTTCCTGGCATCTTGAGGATGTTGTAGCCGTGGTCGGTCACCGCCATGAACTTGGCCAGGGCTGGATACCCGAGGATGGCATTGTATGGCAGGCAGATGTGGGCGACATCGAAGTCGATGAGCTCAGTGCGGTAGTTGTCATGGGTGCCAATGGTCACAGGGAGGCGGATCTGTCCCAGGGAGATGGAGGAACCGCCTCCGACGCCCGAGAAGGTCTTGCTGGGTCGGAGCCGTTCCAGTGGTACATGGAGGAGGCTGAAGGCCTCCACCGAGAGCACGTTGAGGCCGGCGCCGCCGTTGATGAGGGTCTTGGTGATGGCCACCTGGCAGATGGTGGGCGTGCAGAGCATCGGGAGCATGCCCGAGCAGGAAGTGTTGATGGGGTGATCGTCCGAGTTGAAGGTCAGGTCGGACTTGGGCGCCACCCAACCCGGGGGAGCTGCTTGCTGCGCGAGGGTGGCACCGATCTGGCAAAAGAACGACTTGGCATGGCGGTCTGAAGGTGGCGCCTGCGAGCTGCCTAGGAGAGCTGCCACGACCGAGGGCGCCGGCGCCGCATAGTGGGAGAGGAAGAGGTCGCGCAGTTCCTCCTAGGAGGCAACAGAAGATGCCGGCAGGTTGAGCAGCCAAGTGCGCGGGACGCTCGTGAGGGCCATGGGAAACCAGTTGGCCATGACCTTGTCGTAGCCTCCGGCCTTGAGGACGGCCTCCTCGTATGCTAGCAGGAAAGCCAGCGGGTCCGCCGCACTATCGTAGCGCGGCGGCATCTCTGGCTTGAACTTGTGCGGCAACTGCACCAGTCGCAAGGCGAGGGCCAAGGCTCGGAGTCCCCTGGCCTCGGTGCTGGCGCCGGTTGCAGGAGCCCGAGGCACGATGCCCGCCATGAGGGAAAAGCGCGGTGCTAGTGGAGAGCGGGTCGACGAAAGGAAGAGCCCCTGCGCACCCCTACCTGGCGCGCCTTAATGTTGGATATCGGGTTCCGGCAAAACCCTTAAGGTTCAAAAACTGGGGTGCGCATGAAGATCTCTCCCTACCGAAACACGCCCTCAGCCTCGTCGTGATTTCTAAGCTAGTGCGATGAACTCACAGCACAAGAGACACAAGATTTATACAGGTTCGGGCCACCGTTGTGGTGTAATACCCTACTCCTGTGTGTGTTGGTGGATTGCCTCTTGGGCTGATGATGAACAGTATAGAGGAAGAACAGCTTCGCAAGGAGAAGTGTTCTTGAGGTGGTGTGGTGTTCTACTTGGGAAGGATTCGATGCCTCTCCCTCAGATGCCTTCTAGTGTGGTGGCTAGCCCTATTTATAGAGGCCCTGGTCCTCTTCCCAAATATTGAGAGGGAAGGGATCCAACAACGACCATTTTGAAATGGGACAGCTAGTACAAGCTATCCTGACTAAAGGTGGTCTTTGCCTGCCAAAGGTGCTGGTGATGACGCCGTCTTGGGCTCCATGGTGACCTCCATCCTGCCGTCCTGCTGGTCTTGGTCTCGTTGCACCGATATGGAAACATTTGCTTGATGCCTCGGTACTCAGCGCTTGCGCTTGCCCCCTTTGTACCAAAGGAGAAACAAGGACACTTCACGGGCTGGCGCCCGCCTTGCGCCCGCCTGGCCTCGATCGTCATGGCTTGCGTCATGGGACCCTCGTGAGGTACCCCTCACCTTGATCTCTCCGCCTCCTCGCGAGCCTGCCTGGCGAGGCTGTCCCTGAGGAGGCCTTGTGTCGTCCGCCCTGCGAGGCTTGTCCCCTCGTGAGGGTCTTGAGTGTTTGGTTGGTGAAGACGGGCTGTGTTGGGCCACTGGTTGAGCCACACCACAGGCCGCAGGCAGGCAAGTCTGGGGACCCCCGTTCCCTGAACGCCGACACCCGCCGTTCTCGGAATTCTTCTATGATATCCTTTCTCATTATCAGATCCACGCCCTTCATCTCCAACCCAACTCCATCCTCCTTTTGGTCGTGTTTGCCTTCTATTGTGAGGCCTTCTTGGGCGTGAGACCCTCGATGGCGCTCTTCCGCCACTTTTTCAGCCTGCGGTTCACCTCCGTGGATCAACGCTCTGTGTCTGTCTCCTTCCTGGTTGTCAAGGTGATGGAGGATGACATTATCCCTTGAAGGCCAGGAAGGTGGGAGGCTATCGGCAGTGCTGGGTCTTCATGGACGCATGCTAAACCAGCCCGCTCCTGATGATCCCGACAGACCCAGCCGAGGAGAACCCTGGGTGGGGGCATGAGAGGCTCATCGAGCCCAAGTTGGATCCAGTCTTGGAATGGATGGCCGTGCACTGAGTCGCGAAGCTATCGGGGCCGATGGTCCTCAAGGAGTACCTACGGAGGTGCATTGTGCCGCTCCAACATCATTTGCGACCCATGTGTGAGTACGCCGGCGTGAAGGACACGATCTCGTACTTGTGCACTCCTTCATAGTCTCCCTCCACTTGGCCCTCACACCATCTTCTAGCCCCCCACCAGATTCTGGCACATGTACAATCTAGAAGACTCCATGGTTGAACTTAAACATAATGCACAAACCTCAAAACACAGGTGCTTCTCCTTTGATATAGAATTTTCCATATCATAACTGCCCAAACTTTTTTTCTAGTTGAATTGCCATTATTTATTTTTACACTATGCTTTACAACGCACAATTCCATGAATCATAAAATAGATTAACTTTTTTATAAAAACTAATTGATTTTGAATGAGATGAACTATAATAATTAAACGAACGTCTACACCATGCATATATGACTCAAAGCTTACATGCTATAGTGTGGTATTTATTCATAATTTGCTTGCCGAATCTGATGCGTGCAATGCACGTGTACCTTACTTGTACTTCCAGTATGTGCAAAACATGTAAATTAGAATTCCAATGGCACGTTACACAGTGTCTCCCTTTTTCAGTCCATGAAGCCACGTGGCACATGTGGAGGCGTTGTCATGAGCTCCTTGTGTGGATTGATCACAGTGACGTGCTGATGGTTCCAGAAGAATGTACTCGTTCTCTCTCACGCACACTGGCAGTACATGCACGAAGCGAAGATGTGCATGTTCGCACTCATTCCCTCACACACACATGTGGGTACATGGTGGGACGCATTTTTGTACGAAGATCCACCCCATGTGATAATTTGACGCATGTGATGTCGCTTGAAGCTACGTTGGTATCTCCCCAAAGAGGAAGGGATGATGCAGCACAGCGACGGTAGGTATTCCCCTCAGATATGAAACCAAGGTTATCAAACTAGTAGGAGAACCAAGCAACACAACGTAAACATCCCCTGCACACAGATAAGAAATCCTCACAACCCCACGTGTTAAAGGGGTTGTCAATCCTTTCCAGGGTACGGCGCCTCAAGATAGGCAAACAGACGTGAGATAAATTGTAGTAGATTGATAGATTGAACACCAAAAAAAGAAATAAAAAGCAGAAAGGTATTTTTGTATTTTTGGTTTAATAGATCTGAAAATAAACGCAAGAGAAAAGTAGATCGCAAAGGCAAATATATGAGAAAGAAGACCCGGGGGCCATAGGTTTCACTAGTGGCTTCTCTCGAGAAAAATAGAAAACGGTGGGTAAACAAATTACTGTTTTGCATTTGATAGAACTTCGAATAATCATGACGATATCCAGGCAATGATCATTATATAGGCATCATGTCCAAGATTAGTAGAGCGACTCCTGCCTGCATCTACTACTATTACTCCACACATCGACTGCTATCCGGCATGCATCTAGTGTATTAAGTTCATGGAGAAATGGAGTAATGCAATAAGAATGATGACATGATGTAGACAAGATCTACCTATGTCGAGATAGACACCATCGTTTTATCCTTAGTAGCAACAATACATATGTGTCGTTTCCCCTTCTGTCACTGGGATCAAGCATTCTAAGATCGAACCCACTACAAAACACCTCTTCCCATTGCAAGATAAATAGATCAAGTTGGCCAAATAAAACCCAAATATGGGAGAAGAAATACGAGGCTATAAGCAATCATGCATAAAGAGATCAAAGAAACTCAAATAACTTTCATGGATATAAGAAGATATAGCTGATCATAAACTCAAAGTTCATCAGATCCCAACAAACACACCGTAAAAAGAGTTACATCATATGGATCTCCAAGAGACCATTGTATTGAGAATTCAGCGAGAGAGCGAAAGCCATCTAGCTACTAACTACGGACCCGACGGTCTATAAAGAACTACTCACGCATCATCGGAGAGGCACCAATGGAGGTGGTGAACCCCATCCGAGATGGTGTCTAGATTGGATCTGGGGTTCTGGACTCTGGGCGGCTGGATGAATATTTCGTCGACTCCCCTAGGGTTTTGGGAATATCGGGGTATTTATAGAACAAAGAGGCGGTCCGGGGGCACCCGAGGTGGGCACAACCTGTCGGCGTCCTAGGAACGGGGGTGCCCAGACTTTCCTGCCTACAGCCCACGGCGTGGCCCCACCAACTTCCCGGTACGGACCAGCTTCAGCAGCAACTACTCAAGACCCTCGAGAGGGGCTGATACGTCCATTTTGCATCATGCTTTTATATCGATATTTATTGCATGGGCTGTTATTACACGTTATGTCACAATACTTATGGCTATTCTCTCTTGTTTTACAAGATTTATCATGAAGAGGGAGAATGCTGGCAATTGGAATTCTATGCTAGAAAAGGAGCAAATATTGGAAACCTATTCTGCACAGCTCCAAAAGTCTTGAAACTCCACGAAACTCATTTTTGGAATTAATAAGAATTATTGAGCGAAAGAAGTACCAGAGGGGGCCCACACCCTGGCCACGAGGGTGGGGGGCGCGCCCACCCCTATTGGGCGCGCCCCCCTGCCTCGTGGGCCCCTAGGTGGCCCTCCGGTGCCCATCTTCTTCTCTATGAAGTCTTCTACCCTGGAAAAATCATAAGCAAGTTTTCGGGACGAAACTCCGCCGCCACGGGGCAGAACCTTGCCGGAACCAATCTAGGGCTCCAGCGGAGCTATTCTGCAGGGGAAACTTCCCTTCGGGAGGGGGCAATCATCACCATCGTCATCACCAACGATCCTCTCATCGGGAGGGAGTCAATCTCCATCAACATCTTCAACAGCACCATCTCCTCTCAAACCCTAGTTGATCTCTTGTATCCAATCTTTGTACCAAAACCTCAGATTGGTACCTGTGTGTTGCTAGTAGTGTTGATTACTCCTTGTAGTTGATGCTAATTGATTTATTTGGTGGAAGATCATATGTTCAGATCATTAATGCATATTAATACCCCTTTGATTATGAACATGAATATGGTTTGTGGGTAGTTACTTTTGTTCCCGAGGACATGCGTGAAGTCTTGCTATTAGTAGTCATGTGAATTTGGTATTCATTCGATATTTTTATGAGATGTATGTTGTCTTTCCTATAGTGGTGTTATGTGAACGTCGACTACATGACACTTCACCATTAATTGGGCCTAGAGGAAGGCATTGGGAAGTAATAAGTAGATGATGGGTTGCTAGAGTGATAGAACCTTAAACCCTAGTTTATGCGTTGCTTCGTAAGGGGCTGATTTGGATCCACTAGTTTCATGCTATGGTTAGGTTTACCTTAATACTTCTTTTGTAGTTGCGGATGCTTGCAATAGGGGTTAATCATAGGTGGGATGCTTGTCCAAGAAAGGGCAGTACCCAAGCACCGGTCCACCCACATATCAAATTATCAAAGTAACAAACGCGAATCATATGAGCATGATGAAAACTAGCTTAACGATAATTCCCATGTGTCCTCGGGAGTGCTTTTCTCAGGCTTGTCCTTTGCTAAAAAAAGGATTGGGCCACCTTTCTGCACTTTATTTACATTGATTGCTTGTTACCCGTTACAAATTATCTTATCACAAAACTATCTGTTACCTTAATTTCAGTGCTTGCAGAGAATACCTTACTGAAAACCGCTTGTCATTTCCTTCTGCTCCTCGTTGGGTTCGACACTCTTACTTATTGAAAGGACTAAGATAGATCCCCTATAATTGTGGGTCATTAAGACTCTTTTCTGGCGCCGTTGCCGTCGAGTGAAGCGCCTTTGGTGAGTGGAACTTGGTAAGGAAACATTTATATAGTGTGCTGAAATTTACTGTCACTTGTTACTATGGAAACTAATCCTTTGAGGGGCTTGTTCGGGGCATCTTAGCCCCGACCAGTAGAGCAAAGAGTTGCTCCTCAACCTACTAAACCTATTTACTTTGAGATTCCTTTGGGTATAACAGAAAAACTGCTAGATAATCCCTTTGCAGGAGATGGAACATTGCATCCCGATTTACACCTTATCTATGTGGATGAAGTTTGTGGATTATTTAAGCTTGCAGGTATACCTGATGATGTTGTTAAGAGGAAGGTCTTCCCTTTATCTTTGAAGGGAGATACATTGACATGTTACAGGATATGTGATGATACGGGATCTTGGGACTATAAGCGATTGATGCTGGAATTTCACCAGAAGTTTTATCCTATGCATCTTGTTCATCGTGATCATAATTACATATATAATTTCTGGACTCGCGAAGGGGAAAGTATCGCTCAAGCTTGGGGGAGGCTTAAGTCAGTGTTATATTCATGCCCCAATCATGAGCTCTCAAGAGAAATGATTATTCGAAAAATTTATGCTTGGCTTCTCGCAATGATCGCACCATGCTCGATACTTCCTGTGCTGGTTCTTATATGCTGAAGACTATTGAATTCAAGTGGGACTTAGTGCAAAGAATTAAACGCAACTCTGAAGATTGGGGTTCTGACGATGGTAAGGAGTCAGGTATGACACCTAAGTTTGATTGTGCTAAATCTTTTATGGATACTGATGCTTTTCGTGGATTTAGCGCTAAATATGGACTTGACTCTGAGATAGTAGCTTCTTTCTGTGAATGTTTCACTACTCACGTTGATCTCCCTAAGGATAAGTGGTTTAAATATAATCCTCCCATTGAAGTAAAAGTAGTTGCACCTGTTATGGTTGAAGAAAAGACTATCACTTATAATGATCCTATTGTTCCTACTACTTATGTTGAGAAACCACCTTTACGTGTTAGGATAAAGGATCATGCTAAAGCTTCAACTATGGTTCGTAAAAGTAGTACTAGAACATATACACCTCCTGAGCAAATTAAAGTTGAACCTAGTATTGCTATGGTTAAAGATCTCTTGGATGATAATATTGATGGGCATGTTATTTATTTCTATGAGGAAGCTGCTAATATTGCTAAACCCGATGCTAAGATACATAGACCTGTTGTAGGCATGCCTGTTATTTCTGTTAAAATAGGAGATCATTGTTATCATGGCTTATTTGATATGGGTGCTAGTGCCAGTGCAATACCTATTTCCTTATATGAAGAAATTATGCATGATATTACACCTACTGAGTTAGAAGGTATTGATGTTACTATTAAACTTGCAAATAGAGATACTATTTCACCGATTGGGATTGTTAGAGATGTTGAAGTCTTGTGTGGGAAAGTTAAATATCCTACTGATTTTCTTGTTCTTGGTTCCCCACAATATAGCTTTTGTCCCATTATATTCGGTAGACCCTTCTTGAATACTGTCAATGCTAGGATTGATTGCAAAAATGATGTTGTTACAATTGGCTTGGGGGATACGAAACATGAGTTTAACTTTGACAAATTTCGTAGAGAACCCCATGATAAAGAATTGCCTAGTAAAGATGAAATTATTGGTCTTGCTTCTATTGCCGTGCCCCCTACTGATCCTTTAGAACAATATTTTCTAGACCATGAAAATGATATGTTTAAGAATGAAAGAAGGGAGATAGATGAAGTATTCTTTCAACAGGGTCCTATTCTGAAACACAACTTGCCTGTTGAAATCCTAGGGGATCCCCCTCCACCCAAGGGTGATCCCGTGTTTGAGCTTAAACCTTTACCTGATAATCTTAAATATGCTTATCTTGACGAAAAGAAGATATATCCTGTTATTATTGGTGCTAACATTTCAGAGCAGGAAGAGGAAAGATTATTGAAAACTCTGAAGAAGCACCGTGCTGCTATTGGATATACTCTTGATGATCTTAAGGGCATTACTCCCACTCTATGCCAACACAAAATTAAATTGGACGAAGGCTCCAAACCAGTTAGAGATCATCAACGACGGTTAATTCCTAAGATGAAAGAAGAGGTAAGAAAGGAGATACTAAAGGTCCTTGAGGAAGGTAAAATTTATCCTGTTGCTGATAGTGAGTGGGCAAGTCCTGTGCATTGTGTCCCTAAGAAGGGAGGTATTACTGCAGTTCCTAATGATAAAGATGAATTGATCCCGCAAAGAATTATTACAGGTTATAGGATGGTAATTGATTTCCGCAAATTAAATAAAGCTACTAAGAAAGATCATTACCCTTTACCTTTTATTGATAAAATGCTAGAAAGACTATCCAAACATACACATTTCTGCTTTCTAGATGGTTATTCTGGTTTCTCTCAAATACCTGTGTCAGCGCATGATCAAGCAAAGACTAGTTTTACTTGCCCTTTCGGTACTTTTGCTTACAGACGTATGCCTTTTGGTTTATGTAATGCACCTGCTACCTTTCAAAGATGCATGATGGCTATATTCTCTGACTTCTGTGAAAAGATTTGTGAGGTATTCATGGATGATTTCTCCGTTTATGGATCCTCTTTTGATGATTGCTTGAGCAACCTTGATCGAGTTTTGCAGAGATGTGAAGACACTAGTCTCGTCTTGAATTGGGACAAGTGCCACTTTATGGTTAATGAAGGCATTGTCTTGGGGCATAAAATTTCTGAAAGAGGTATTGAAGTTGATAAAGCTAATGTTGATTCTATTTAAAAGATGTCGTGTCCCAAGGACATTAAAGGTATAAGAAGTTTCCTTGGTCATGCCGATTTTTATAGGAGGTTCATTAAGGACTTTTCTAAAATCTCTAGGCCTCTGACTAATTTATTGCAAAAAGATATTCCTTTTGTCTTTGATGATGATTGTGTAGAAGCATTCGAAATACTTAAGAAAGATTTGATCACTGCACCTATTGTTCAGCCACCTGATTGGAATTTACCCTTTGAAATTATGTGTGATGCTAGCGATTATGCTATAGGTGCTGTTCTAGAGCAAAGAGTTGATAAGAAATTAAATGTTATCCAGTATGCTAGTAAAACTCTTGACACCGCCCAGAGAAATTATGTTACCACTGAAAAAGAATTCTTAGCAGTTGTATTTGCTTGTGATAAGTTCAGACCTTATATTGTTGATTCTAAAGTAACTATTCACACTGATCATGCTGCTATTAAATATCTTATGGAAAAGAAAGATGCTAAGCCTAGACTTATTAGATGGGTTCTCTTGCTCCAAGAATTTGATTTGCATATTATTGATAGAAAGGGAGCTGAGAACCCTGTTGCAGAGAACTTGTCTAGGTTAGAGAATGTTCTTGATGACCCACTACCTATTGATGATAGCTTTCCTGATGAACAATTAGCTGTCATAAATGCTTCTCCTACTGCTCCATGGTATGCTGATTATGCTAATTACATTATTGCTAAATTCATACCACCTAGTTTCACATACCAACAAAAGAAAAAGTTCTTTTATGACTTAAGACATTACTTCTGGGATAACCAACACCTTTATAAAGAAGGAGTAGATGGTGTTATTAGACGTTGTGTACCTGAGCATGAACAGGAACAAATCCTACGCAAGTGTCACTCCAAACCATATGGTGGACACCACGCTGGAGATATAACTGCACATAAGGTATTGCAATTCGGTTTTTATTGGCCTACTCTCTTCAAAGATGCCCATAAGTTTGTCTTGTCTTGTGATGAATGTCAAAGAATTGTTAATATTAGTAGACGTCAAAAAATGCCTATGAACTATTCTCTTGTTATTGAAACATTTGATGTTTGGGGCTTTGATTATATGGGACCTTTTCCTACCTCTAATGGATATACACATATTCTAGTTGCTGTTGATTACGTTACTAATTGGGTAGAAGCTATTCCAACTAGTAGTGCTGATCATAACACCTCTATTAAGATGCTTAAAGAAGTTATTTTTCCGAGGTTTGGAGTCCCTAGATATTTAATGATTGATGGTGGTTCACATTTTATTCATGGTGCTTTTCGTAAAATGCTTGCTAAGTATGATGTTAATAATAGAATTGCATCTCCTTATCACCCATAGTCTAGTAGTCAAGTAGAATTGAGTAATAGAGAGCTCAAATTAATTTTGCAAAATACTGTTAATAGATCTAGAAAGAATTGGTCCAAGAAACTTGATGATGCATTATGGGCCTATAGAACTACATATAAGAATCCCATGGGTATGTCTCCATATAAAATGGTTTATGGAAAAGCATGTCACTTACTTCTCGAACTTGAACATAAGGCATACTGGGCTATTAAAGTGCTCAATTATGATTTCAAACTTGCCGGTGAGAAGAGGTTATTTGACATTAGCTCACTTGATGAATGGAGAACCCAAGCCTACGAGAATGCCAAGCTATTTAAAGAAAAGGTTAAAAGATGGCATGACGAAAGGATACAAAAACCTGAGTTTAACGTAGGTGATTATGTGTTGCTTTTCAACTCTCATTTAAGATCTTTTGCAGGAAAACTACTCTCTAAATGGGAAGGTCCTTACGTTATCGAGGAGGTCTATCGTTCCGGTGCCATAAAATCAACAACTTTGAAGGCACAAGTCCGAGGGTGGTGAACGGTCAAAGAATCAAACATTATATCTCAGGTAATCCTATAAATGTTGAAACTAATATTGTTGATACCGTAACCCCGGAGGAATACATAAGAGACACTTTCCAGAATGTTTCAGACTCCGAAAAGGAATAGGTATGTGGTACGGTAAGTAAACCGACTCCAAAATAGTTCTGATGGCAATTTTTCTCCGTTTTGGAATATTTAAGAAAATAGGAAAATAAGAAGTAGTCCGGGAAGGACACGAGGCCTCCACGAGGGTGGAGGGCGCGCCCACCCCTACTGGGCGCACCCCCTGCCTCGTGGGCACCTCGTGTGCTATCCGGACTCCGTTTTCATGCATGATACTTCTTTTGGTCGGTAAAAAATCATTATATAATCTCCCGAAGGTTTTGACCACCGTATCACGCAAATATCCTTTGTTTTTGTTTTGAGCTGTTTTTCTGACAGATCTAGAGCATCATGATGTCACCCTCCTCCAACAATGAAGACAAGGATGCTTGGCTATTGAAGATAGAGCTGAAAAGAGAAGAACCAGAGGAGATCAACAAGGATGAAGGGATCAAGAAGGACATGGAGGATCAAGCTCCGGTGGCAGATGAAGAAAACATCCCTCAACCTCTACCTAACCTCTGTACTCCAGCTGAGATTGAAGCTTTCAAGATGATTGAGTTAGCTCTCATACAAAACAAGTATCTCACACAGGAAAATATTTTGTTGAAGGATCATATCGTCGGACTCAAGGGCATTATCCGCAAGTTGGAGGAGCTCGATGTGCGATTATCCACCATCATCATCACCACCTTCATCACCTCCGAGAACATAATCACATGGGTATGGGCACTCCCCTTGGCGACTGCCAAGCTTGGGGGAGTTGCCCCGGTATCGTATCACCATCACACTCCTATCTTTACCGTTTTAATTAGTTCGATCCTTTTGGTAATATTTTGATCTAATAGAATAAAGTTTTGGTATGAATTAGTTTTGAGTTTTGCTTTGTGATCCCTCTATGTAATCGAGTCCGTGAGCTATATATAATAAAGATTAGTGTTGAGTCAAGGGCTTTGCTATCTTGCTATGATCTTGAGAAAATAGAAAGAGTAAAAAGAATAAAAGAGTTCATATTGATCTAATGGATAGTAATGACTTCACATATAAAGAATATGATACATAAAAGTTGTTGAGAGTTGACAAACATAGTTTTGGTCATCGTTGCAATTAATAGGAAGTAATAAAGAAAGAGAGGTTTTCACATATGAATATACTATCTTGGACATCTTTTATGATTGTGAGCACTCATTAAAGTATGACATGCTAAAGAGTTGATGTTGGACAAGGAAGACAACTTAATGGGTTATGTTTTCTCACATCTTAGTTAAAGTATATTGTCATGGATCGTCCAACATGTTGAGCTTTCCTTTCCCCCTGATGCTAGCCAAATTCCTTGCACCAAGTAGAGATACTACTTGTGCTTCCAAATATCCTTAAACCTAGTTTTTCCATGAGAATCCACAATACCTACCTATGGATTGAGTAAGATCCTTCATGTAAGTTGTCATGTTGCAAGCAATAAAAATTTCTTTCTAAATATGTATGACTTATTAGTGTGGAGAAAATAAGCTTTATATGATCGTGTGATATGGAAGCAATAAAAGCGACGGACTGCATAATAAAGGTTCATATCACAAGTGGTAATATAAAATGATGTTCTTTCGCATTAAGATTTTGTGCATCCAACCCTAAAAGCACATGACAACCTCTGCTTCCCTCTGCGAAGGGCCTATCTTTTACATTATGCAAGAGTCAAGGTGATCCTCACCTTTCCCTTTTTTTTCATTTTATCCTTTGGCAAGCACCTTGTGTTGGAAAGATCCTGATATATATCCAATTGGATGTAAGTTGGCATGAACTATTATTGTTGACATTACCCTTGAGGTAAGACGTTGGGAGGCAACATTATAAGCCCCTATCTTTCTCTATGTCCGAGTAAAACTCCAGAACCATAAGTATTGCGTGAGTGTTAGCAATTGTAGAAGACTATATGATAATTGAGTATCTAGACTTGCTGAAAAGATCTATTCTTGACTCTTTCCGATGTTATGATAAATTGCAATTGCTTCAATGACTAATATTATAGTTTGTTAGTTCCCAGTGAAGTTTATGATTCATACTTGACATTGTGAATAGATTGTTACTTGAGCATAAGAAATCATATGACAATATATATATATATATATATATATATATATATATATATATGTTGTTGTTATAAGAATGATCATGATGCCCTCATCTTCGTATTTTATTTTTATCGACACCTCTATCTCTACACATGTGGACATACACTAGTAGAAAACAGGGCTTTCGTCCAGGCCTGTTTAGCCCATTAGTCCCGGTTCAATCCAGAACCGGGACTAATGTGAGCATTTATCCCGGTTCGTGCGGCTAAGGCATTAGTCCCGGTTCACCTGTGCCCTTTAGTCCCGGTTTGTGCCTCAAACCGGGACTAAAGGGTGCGATGCCCATTAGTCCCGGTTCATGCCTCAAACCGGGACTAAAGAGTAGACCTTTAGTCCCGGTTTGAGGCACGAACCGGGACTAATGGGGTTGAGACCTTTAGTCCCGGTTCGTGCCACGAACCGGTACTAAAGGTCCCATTTTCAAACTCTACCCCCCCCCCTGTGGATCGCCTTTTCAATTTTAAAAAAAATAAAAGAAAATGATGGAAATGTCAAAAAAATAAAAGAAAATAAGTTTCCCATGTGATATGTGGTCTAGTTGTTGGGGAAATTTGCAAATGTGAATTTCGACTTTATTTGCAAAATCTCTCTGGAATTTGTAAATATGGGCATAACTTTTGCATACTAACTCGGATGAAAAAGTTTTTTATATGAAAAATCATCTACTCGAAAAGTTACATCCAAATTTAACTGGGGGAACCCCGTTAAACATTTTCAAAATCCTCAAAAACCTAACAGAAAAAAAGTTACGGGGCTTTTAATATCTAGAGTGGAAAAAATCGGAAAAATGACAAACTGTGGTCAAACCATGGTCAAACTAATTATTCTAGAATATTAGTGTTAATAACTAATTTGTTCAGTTATTTTGAATTTTGGTCAAATCTGGTCAAACTGTAGTCAAACTGTGGTCAAACTATGGTCAAACCCTGGTCAAACTAATTATTCAAAATAACTATTGTTTTCTAAATAATTATTGTTTTTGAAAACAATAGTTTGAAACTCAAATAGTGAAATGTGTCAATTCATGCTCAAGCAAAATTCCTGAGGGTTAATAGGATTAACATCTTACTATTGTCAGGAAAACAACAAGTGCAGACTTGGAAACGAGGGAGAATAGAACCCGGAAGTTAAGCGTGCTCAGGCTGGGTGAGTGGGAGGATGGGTGACCGTTCGGGAAGTTAGGTGATTTGGAATGATGAGGGTGATTAGAGAAGAGGATAAATTGAGCAGTGATGAGGGGTGCTGATTAGAGATTCACTAATGAGGGGTTAAAATAATTCAGAAATTTGAAAATAAAAAATTTCAAAAAAATTTAAAAAAAAATCATAAAATTTCCATTAGTCCCGGTTGGTGTTACAAACCGGGACTAAAGGTGGATTGTTAAAGGCTCCACGTGGCCGCGGCCTTTAGTCCCGGTTCTGGATTGAACCGGGACTAAAGGGGGGAGGCATTAGTACCGACCCTTTAGTCCCGGTTCACCAACCGGGACTAAAGGCCCTTACCAACCTGGACAATAGGCCCTTTTTCTACTAGTGATATTTTTCGATTTCGGCTTCCGCTTGAGGACAAGCGAGGTCTAAGCTTGGGGGAGTTGATAACTCCATTTTGCATCATGCTTTTATATCGATATTTATTGCATTATGGGCTATTATTACACGTTATGTCACAATACTTATGGCTATTCTCTCTTGTTTTACAAGGTTTATCATGAAGAGGGAGAATGCCGGCAGCTGGAATTCTGGGCTGAAAAAGGAGCAAATATTGGAAACCTATTCTGCACAGCTCCAATAGTCTTGAAACTCCACAAAAGTCATTTTTCGAATTAGTAAGAATAATTGAGCGAAATAAGTACCAGAGGGGTCCCACACCCTGGCCACGAGGGTGGGGGGCGCCCACCCCTACTGGGCGCGCCCCCTGCCTCGTGGGCCCCCTGGTGGCCCTTCGGCGCCCATATTCTGCTATATGAAGTCTTCTATCCTAGAAAAAATGATAAGCAAGCTTTCGGGACGAAACTCCGCCGCCACGAGGCGGAACCTTTGCGAAACCAATCTAGGGCTCCAGCGGAGCTGTTCTGCTGGGGAAACTTCCCTCCGGGAGGGGGAAATCATCACCATCGTCATCACCAACGATCCTCTCATCGGGAGAGGGTCAATCTACATCAACATCTTCACCAGCACCTTCTCCTCTCAAACCCTAGTTCATCTCTTGTATCCAATCTCTGTACCAAAACCTCAGATTGGTACCTGTGGGTTGCTAGTAGTGTTGATTACTCCTTGTAGTTGATGCTAATTGGTTTATCTGGTGGAAGATCATATGTTCAGATCCTTAAGGCATATTAATACCCCTCTTATTATGAACATGAATATGCTTTGTGAGTAGTTATGTTTGTTTCTGAGGACATGGGTGAAGTCTTGCTATTAGTAGTCATGTGAATTTGGTATTAGTTCGATATTTTGATGAGATGTATGTTGTCTTTCCTCTAGTGGTGTTATGTGGACGTCGACTACATGACACTTCACCATTATATTGGCCTAAAGTAAGACATTGGGAAGTGATAAGTAGATGATGGGTTGCTAGAGTGACAGAAGCTTAAACCCTAGTTTATGCGTTGCTTCGTAAGGGGCTGATTTGGAGCCACTAGTTTCATGCTATGGTTAGGTTTACCTTAATACTTCTTTTGTAGTTGCGGATGCTTGCAATAGGCATTAATCATAAGTGGGATGCTTGTCCAAGAAAGGGCAGTACCCAAGCACCGGTCCACCCACATATCAAATTATCAAAGTAACGAACGCGAATCATATGAGCGTGATGAAAACTAGCTTGACGATAATTCCCATGTGTCCTCGGGAGCGCTTTTCTCATTATAAGAAATTGTTCAGGCTTGTCCTTTGCTACAAAAAAAGATTGGGCCACCCTGCTTGCAGAGAATACCTTACTGAAAACTGCTTGTCATTTCCTTCTGCTCCTCGTTTGGTTCGACACTCTTACTTATCAAAAGGACTATGACAGATCCCCTATACTTGTGGGTCATTAGGGGCCAAGCCTCGCAAGGCGGATGACACCAAGACCTCCCAGGGGCGGTCTCGCTAGGCTGGCTCCCTAGGAGCGGGGATTTCTATGCAGGGGGCACCTCGCGAGGTTCACATGACGTGAGCCATGACGACCAAGGCCAGGCGGGCACCAGCGGGCGCAGTCTACCAGTTTCCTCTTTGGTGCTAAAGAGGCAAGCATAGCCGAGGTGTCCCGAGCCCTCAGGAAAAGGTTTCCATATCGCTGCAACAAGACCAAGACTACCAGGATGGCAGGATGGAGGTCATCACGGAGCCCACGACAGCGTCACCACCGGAGCCTTTGGCAGGCAAAGACTACTTTTGTCAGGATAGCTTGTACTAGTTGACTCCCTTCAAAATTGGCCGTTGTGGGATCCCTTCCTGCCTACATTTGGGAAGAAGACGAGGGCCCCTATAAATAGGACTAGCCACCACCGTAGGAGGCATCTCATCTTGGACCGGATCCGTTCCCCCGAGGCCATCTCACCAGCTCATTGAGCTCAAGAACATCTCACCTCCTGAGGTTGTTCATCCACTGTACTAGTTCATCCTCAGCCCCTCGAGGCCATCCACCACCACACTGGAGTAGGGTATTACACTGCAAGGTGTCCCGAAGCAGTATAAACTCTCGTGTCTCTTGTTCTTCGGGTTCGTTGAGCTAGGCCGTGGAATCGTTAGCTAGGCAGGCTGGCGAGAAAGAGTCCTTGGTGCACACCCCAAAGTTCGAACCTCTCACGGGTCTGCGGAGCCTTGAATCTGACATTTGGCATGCCAGGTAGGGGTGCACCAAAGCTCCGCCTCTCCATCTGCTCTGCCTCTCTGCTTGCTTTGTCTCTCCATTCAGCTCTCATGGCAGGCGCCGCTCCTCCGCCTGGATCGAAGGGCGCGTGCGAGCGCGCCATGGGTCTCCAGGACTTCACCCCCGCCTTACAACAAGTACAGTGGTTGCACAAGTTCAAGCCGGAGATGCTGCCTCACTACCACAGCGTGGCAGACCCGGCAGCCTTCCTGCTGGTGTATGAGGAGTCCGTTCTGGAAGCCAGAGGCGACAACAAGGTCATGGCCAACTGGTTCCCCATGGCCCTCGCTGGCGTGCCACGCGCCTGGCTGCTCAACGTGCCAGGATCTTCTGTGGCCTCTTGGGAAGAGCTGCATGGTCTTTTCACCACGCGCTTCGCGGCACCAGCACCCCTTGCCGTAGCGGCCCTCCTCGGCGGCTCACAGGCACCGCCCTTGGATCGCCACGTCAAGAAGTTCTTCCGCCAAATGAGCGTCACCTCTGTGCAGCACGGAGCTCCTCTGGGATGGGCGGCGCCCAAGGCTGACCTCACATTCGACTTAGGGGACCATCCGACGACCACAGCTGGCTCGGGCGCGCTCCCGATGCTCTGCACACCCACCATCTGCAACCTGGCGGTGACCAAGACCCTCATCGACGATGGGGCTGGCCTCAACATGCTCTCCATGGAAGCTATTGGCTTGCTTCACGTACCACACGGCCGGCTCCGTCCCACCAAGCCCTTCTCTGGAGTTGGCAACGGTTCCACCAGCCCCCTAGGGCAGATCCGCCTCCCGGTCACCTTCGGTACCCGCCACAACTACTGCATCGAGCTTATCGACTTCGACTTCGACTTCGCTTGCATCGGCCTCCCGTACAACGCCATCCTTGGGTACCCTGCCCTGGCTCAGTTCATGGTGGCGACCCATCCGTCCTACAACCTCATGAAGATGTCAGGAAGCAGCGGCGTCCTCACCATGGCTGGAGACACCAAGGAAGCCCTAACTGCCCTCAAACTCGCCTTCAGGGCCGTAGCGATAGTGCGCCAGGCCGACGGAGACACCCCCAAGGGGGCTGCGCAGGCAAAGAAGAAACAGATGTCCTCTCAAGAGCAGGCCAGGACGAAGTAGGTACCGATCGATGAGGATGGGGCCTCGGGGGCCACCTAATGCCGACCTCGCCCCGGACCAAGAGAAGGAATTGGTGAATTTCCTACGTACGAACAAGGAGGTATTCGCCTGGGAGCCTAAGCAGCTGGTTGGGGTCCCAAGGGGAGTGATCGAGCATCTCCTGAGGGTATGCCCTAACGTGCGCCCGGTTGAAGCAGAAGGCACGACGGTAGTCCACAGAGAAGCAGTCCTTCATTGTCCAGGAGACCCGCAAGATGCAAGAAGTAGGTTTCATCCGCGAGGTGCGGTACCCGGAGTGGCTGGCAAACCCAGTCGTCGTGCCCAAGAAAGGAGAGAAGAAGCGCATGTGCGTCGACTTCACCAACCTCAACAAAGCCTTCCCTCAAGACTCGTTCCCGCTTCCACGCGTCGAACAGATCGTCGACTCCACCGCTGAGTGTGACCTGCTTGCTTCCTAGATGCCTTCTCGGGCTACCACCAGATCAAGATGGCGGTGCAGGACGTCGAGAGGACGGCCTTCCAGACCCTGTGCAGGGTGTACTACTACACCTGCATGCATGTCATTCGGGCTGTGCAACGTTGGGGCGACTTTCCAGTGACTGATGCACATCGCTCTAGGCTAGCAGCTCGGGAGGAACGCTGAGGCCTATGTCGAAGACATTGGGGTGAAATCTCGGGAGGCAAGGACTCTCATTCAGGACCTGGAGGAGACTTTCGCCAGCCTGCGCAAGGTGGACCTGCGGCTCAACCCGGAGAAGTGCGTGTTCGGCGTCCCCTCTGGCAAGCTGCTGGGTTTCCTCATGTCGCACAGGGGGGTCGAGGCGAACCCGGAGAAGGTCAAGACAATAGAAGACATGAACCCGCTGCAAGCTCGCAAGGAAATGCAAAAGCTCGCGGGCTGCATGACCTCACTAGGGTGTGTCATCTCCGAGCTGGGGGAGCGCGCCCTACCATTCTTCAAGCCGATGAAGAAGAAGGGCCCGTTCGAGTGGACTCCGGAGGCTGACATAGCGTTTCAAGACCTCAAGAGATACCTGACCAGCCCACCGGTGATGGTGGCGCCTCATCCCCTCGAGCCCCTGGTGCTTTACCTGGCTGCCACGCCTCATTCCGCTAGCGCAGCACTGGTGGCCGTCCGGGAGGAGCGCCAGGCCAAGGGCCTGCCGCAGAATGCCGCACCTTCGGTTGGGATGGTGTGGCACAAAGACAGCACCGCTAAAGCCACAGCGGCGCCAGCAGATGACCAGGCTCCACAAGATGGCGCTCCTGAGGCCACGGTAGCCTCGATGGGTGACCAAACTCCTCAGGTCCCCCGGCCTCAGGAAGTGCCCCAGCTTCCGAAGACCTCGGGCTCCACCGACACTCCCACCCTCGTCAAGAACCCGGTGTACTTCGTTAGCACGGTGTTACGAGACGCACGGGCATGCTACCCCATGCCGCAGAAGCTTCTACTCGCGATTCTCGTGGCCTCGCGTAAGCTACGTCGCGACTTCCAAGGCCACCCTATTAAGGTCATTTCAGCTTACCCATCGGAGAGGGTGCTCCGGAGCCCCAACGCAGTGGGAAGGGTCGCCGAGTGGAACATCAAATTGCAGGCGTTCCAGCTGGAGTTCAGCACCACCAAGGTCATCAAGGGAGCCGCTGTCGGTGTCAAAACCGGCGAATATCGGGTAGGGGTCCCAAACTGTGCGTCTAAGGCTAATGGTAACAAGAGGCGGGGGACACAATTTTTACCTAGGTTCGGGCCCTCTCTATGGAGGTAATACCCTACTTCCTGCTTGATTGATCTTGATGAATATGAGTATTACAAGAGTTGATCTACCACGAGATCGTAATGGCTAAACCCTAGGGGTCTAGCCTATGAGAATATGATTGTTGTGACTTAAACCCTAGAAGTCTAAACCCTCCGATTTATATAGATACTGGGGTGGCCTAGGGTTGTACAAGGTCGGTTACAAAGAAGGGAATCTACATATCCAAATCGCCAAGGTTGCCTTCGATGCCAAGGAGAGTCCCATACGGACACGGGACGAAGTCTTCTATCTTGTATCTTCATAATCCAATAGTCCGGCCAAAGTACATAGTCCGGTTGTCTGAGGACCCCCTAATCCAGGACTCCCTCAGTAGCCCCCAAACCAGGCTTCAATGACGACGAGTCCGGCGCGCAGATTGTCTTCAGCATTGCAAGGCGGGTTCCTTCTCCAAATACTTCAAAGTACCTGACTTAAATAGCAGTGTCCGACCCTTCATTTAATTGACGCGCTCATCGACTTCTGCACCTTCATGATTTCAGCTTCCATGTGTTGAGCGAATACGAGAGGCCGAGGCATTTTTGCATTTACCACCCTGACCGTATGAGAAAATTTTCTATTAAAGAGACAGGGATCTTCAGATCTAATCCACACCATCTCCCCAAACGAGGAATCATCGGAGCTTGCTTGCAAAAACCACCCCAACATGGCTAGCGCTCCGAGCTCTTCCTCCCAGCCTCACGGCCCCAAGCAGGGTGACTGGGAAAAGTGTTCTATATCCCAAGGCCAACTGGTGAAGCTGCAGACCCAGGGATTTCTTCCCCCTGCAGATCTAGTCCTTGTCCGAGCCGGACTGGCTTCTTTCGATGGCGGGGAACAGGCGGAGAAGTTCCCCAACCCATCGAGGGGGAACGAGTATGCTTTGTTCCCTATTTGCTGAGAGGCATCAGATTTCTAATCCACTCGTTCCTCCGAGGGCTTCTGGAGCACTATGGCCTCCAACTGCACAACTTCACGCCTGCCTCCATCCTGCATATTGCGGGTTATGTTGCTCTTTGCAAGCTATTTCTGGGTTGTGAGGCCCATTTTGAGTTCTGGAAGACGTTGCTTTGCCTCGTCCCTCGTAATCAAGAGGGAACCATATTCCAAGTGGGCGGAGCCGAGATATGGCGCATCATCGGGACCAGATACCTGTCCGGCACACCAAAGAAGGCATCCAAAGAATGGCCCTCCAAATGGTTTTATATTGAAGACATCTCCCTTCCTGGCCCAATCCGGAGGGGTCTTCCCGAACATCCAAACATTCCATTGAAGAAGTGCCTCAACTGGCGTCCTCAGAGCCCTAGGGAGGAAGATGGCATAGAAGTCCATCAACTGATGAGCAAGATAAAGACACTTGCTCAATCCGGATTGTCAACAGTCGAGGTTATGGCGATATCCATAACGCGAGGGGTTCAGCCACTCTAGTACCGAGGGCGCCCCATGTGGCACTTCAATGGAGAAGACGATGCCACCCGCTATGCTTGGAAGGGTCTGGACACTTACGCTGCTTTAGCAAAAATACTGTCTGGATTATACAAAGGGGAGGAGGAGGAGTTCATCCGCATTAAGCCCAGGGATGGATTTTCCATGTACAACCCTCCCAGCTGGGTGAGTTTTCGCCCCACTACTCTACTCCATCAACTCCCTGAATCCTTTTTTTCATAAATATTAATCCGCCATCTATAACTGGAATGGAGGAAGGTCACCAGGGAGATCCACAGCCCCACACCACAGCCAGAGGACCACAACCAGGCCCTCGAGCCCGGATTCGAAAAGGATCCGGATATATTCGTGGATCTTGGGGAAGGGGCGTTTTACCAGGCGAGCTGTGATGGTACCGAAGTGGCCATCGTCGCCGACTATCTCGGCCTTCTCCATGCAATGCACATAAGTAATCAAGAGACTTGTCCTTTGATAGAATTCCCTCTATCCGCCTTACCCACTGCACTATATTATGCTCTAAAGGGGAGGCGGTCGGCGCGCAAGAATGCGGCGCCTACGACGGGCAGGCCTCCGAAAAGGAGGGCAAATAGCAATATGGTAGAGCCTTCATTGAAGAGGTAGGGTTTTAAATACGCCCCATGGCCGTCACCTTAAAGTATGACACCACCCCTTGTGTCTTTATCAGGAAGAACATTCGCTGGACTGTGTCCGGGGATCCTGCCAGTCTTGCCTCTACTAGCTAGATTCTGGACCCTGCCACGAGGACAGAGTTTAACGCGGAAGTGACACCGGATTGTCCTTCCGCGGAGGATTCGGATGAAGTATCTGCCACAAACTCCGAAGTGGAAAGCGGCATGAATCATTGGCGCCAGAGGGCCGTTCTTTGCGACCCTGGTTTTTCAGAAGAAGCTTTCAATGCCTTCAACTCGGGTGATGCATACATCCGAGCTACTTGAGATGGACTTTCCAGATCCACAGATCAATATTTGAAAGATATGCGGGTAAGTACACATTTGTGCGGAATTGATAATCACATACCAGTAGCCCCCGAGACTTGAAACAGTTGGTACAACTTATTTAAGGATCGTTATATGACCAGGTGCTCACAGAGAAGAACAATTTGTTGTCTCAAGAGCTGGAAAAGTGTCAGGCCCAACTGACTAAAGCTACCATCGAACTGGAGAAATTCAAGAAAGCGGCACCTGGTAATGTTCCCCTCTATCGAGAAAACATAATCATGTACCAGGGTTATTATTACAGGCGCAAATCTTATAGCAGAAGCACCGAAAGTCACACAAGCGGGATGTCCGGGAACTCAAAGGCAACTGGCCGCGGGCGAACGTATCCTGACACAGGTCAGGGAGGAGAAGAACAGACTCCAAGATGCCAACACCAAGATTGGCGAAGAGCTAAAAGATGTGCGGTCCCAACTAGCTGACTCTGTAAAGGAAAATAAGAAGCTGCGAGGCGGCATGTTTGGTATGTGTTCGGACTTACCTTTATATAGTTCGGCAAGTGAAGGAACTAACATAATTATGTCTGTAGGTATATTGACAAGTCGTCCCGAAGGGGAGGTGTCCGGATCGTCGAGCGATCTGCTACAAGAGCTGTCACAAATGCACGAGCGAGCTCGGCAGGTGATGCAAAATATTGCTAAGGCTTTATGGCCATCCAACTCCCCTCGAGGAAGTATGGAGGGGCTTGTACAACTACTCCAAGGAGCGCGACGGCGCTTCCTATTACGGGAGATATCAGCCTGCCAGGAAGGTGAGCGAGAGGCCTGGGCAATGGTGAAAACGCGGTATACCAAGCTCGACCCGAATCACATGGCTCGGGTCGGACCTGTAGGGTCAAATGGAGAAGAAATTCCTGTTAGTTTGGTATATGACTAGGTTCAAGTAGCCGCCAAGTATTCCTAGCAGGATTGTAGGCTAGATAGCTTGTTAGATGGCATAGAAGAAGAAGTGTGTGAGTCTAAGTGACTATGTACTTCATTTGACAAATTCATGTCTATAGCTGAATTGTAAAACGCTTGTCATGGCGGACCTTTTCGCTTCAACCTCTGGACCCGAAGGTGCGGAGTGCATCCGAATACCCGCTCGGTAATGTAAACCGGGGTACGCGTGGAAGCCAGGCGTAGGGGTCATAGTTGCTTGAACAGACAAGTATCCGGCTAGTTATGTTATATTACATTTTGATCGTAAGAAACATCTTCCAGAGAGAATAGTTCTGTTAAGGGCTCCTTTCCCTCGGTAAGCATGCATTAATGTGGATGTCCGAACTGTGTTTGAAAACCCATAGCATACATAACATCTGGGGGTTCATAAAGTGACAAGGAAAAACATCTTTAGTCCGCCGACCGAATATTCTCTTAAGAACGCTAGCTTTAGGCTTCACCCAGTCTGAGGTACACATCCGGATGACCCGGCAGTCACAATCACAGAGGTGCTCCCTTTATGCCCTAGTTGAACTAACGGGAACGTAGGGCATAAGCACAGGAGCCAGGGAACCCAGCTTGGCCAATCGATGCATATAATGGCGAAGAAAAGGTACATACATGGAAAAGACACATATGTGGTGAGCTTGATGCTCGGAAAAAATAGTAATAAGCTTCTGTACAAGAAGCCCCCAGGTATAATTAACATATATATTAAGAATTGTATGCGTTATAGGTGTACGGTTTTAACCGTACAAGAGCTTTACAGCTTTCAGAAATAAAAGTGAAAAGAGAGGAAAATAAATAAAGGGAGAAAAAAGGGAGAAAGGAGACGAACAAAGAGTCTGGCGCTAGGCATAGAATCTTCAGAGTCTGGCCATGTCCCATGAGTTCGGCTCTAGGCAGTTGTCTGATGCATCACACAGGTGGTACACTCCTCCGGTGAGAACTTTGTCGATGATGAAGGGACCCTCCCACTTGGGCTTGAGTTTGTCCTTTTTCTTATCCGACAAGTGTAGAACAAGTTCGCCAACGTTATAAGTCTTGGCCTGTACTTCTCTGCTTTGATATCTGTGAGCATGTTGTTGATAGAATGCGGAACGTGCCTTAGCAAAGTCGCGCTCTTCCTCTAGGGCATCTAAGCTCTCCTTCCGATCCAGCTCAACCTCTCTCTCTCTTCATACATGCGCACTCGAGGTGAGTCATGAATAATGTCGCAGGGTAACACAGCCTCTGCGCCGTACACCACGAAAAAAGGTGTATATCCTGTAGAACGATTGGCGTGGTCCGCAGCCCCTAGAGTATGGAGTCGAGCTCCTCCACCCAGTGCTTGTCTGATTCTTTCAAAGACCGCACTAATCTGGGTTTGATGCCGCTCATGATAAGACCGTTAGCTCGTTCGACTTGACCGTTGGTTTGTGGGTGGTATATGGAGGCGTAATCGAGCTTGATGCCCAGGTTAGCACACCAGTCTTTCACCTCATCGGCTGTGAAATTGGAGCCGCTGTCAATGATAATGTTGTGTGGAACACCATAACGGTGCACAACGCCGGATATAACATCTATCACTGGCCCAGGTTCGGCCGTTTGACTGGTTTGGCCTCTATCCACTTAGTGAAATTATCCACCATGACCAATAGGTATTTTTCTTGGGGGTTCCTCCTTTAAGGGGTCTGACCATATCAAGCCCCCAAACCGCAAAAGACCATGTGATGGGGATTATTTGTAGCGCGGTGGGTGGCATATGGCTTTGGTTGGCGAAAAGCTGGCATCCGACGCCATGTTGGACAAGGTCCTGCGCGTCTGCTCAGGCCGTTGGCCAATAGAAACCTGTACGGAAGGCCTTGCTTACGAGGGACCGAGCCGCGGTGTGGTGACTGCCGAGACCGGCATGAATTTCAGCCAAGAGTTGTCACCCTTCCTCCTCGGAGATACATCTTTGAAGTACTCTGGTAGCGCTTTTCTTATAGAGTTCTCCCTCGTGAACCTTGTAGGCTTTATATTGCCGCACAATGCAGCGTGCTGCATTCTGATCCTCAGGAAGTTCTCGCCTATTGGGGTAGGCCAAGAAGGGTTCGGTCCATGGGGCGATGACCGCCATGATGACATGGGCCGATTGTGTAATTTCTGTGGCTGAGCCCCCGATTATGTCGATGTGTTCGGAATCTAGGGTTGTGTTTGGATCCGGATTGGTATTGCCACTCTCCCCCTGCCACACCACGGATGGCTTGAAGAGCCAGTCTAGAAATATGTTAGGTGGGACGGGGTCGCACTTAGCGCTAATGCAAGCAAGGACATCCGCCGCTCGATTGCTTTCTCGAGCCACATGGTGGAACTCGAGCCCCTCGAACCAAGCCGACATTGTGAGAACGGCATTACGGTAAGCCGCCATCTTCGGATCTTTGGCATCGAAATCTCCATTTATTTGAGATATTGCGAGGTTTGAATCCCCGCGGACTTCCAAGCGTTGTGTGCCCATGGAGACGGCCATCCGAAGACCATGCAATAAGGCTTCGTATTCGGCTGCGTTGTTGGAGTCTGTGAATAATATTCGTAGGACATACTGAACTGTATCTCCGGTAGGGGATGTTAGGACAACGCCTGCCCCTAGGCCTGCCAGCATTTTGGAGCCGTCGAAGTGCATGATCCAGTTGGAGTATGTGCCGTACTCTTTAGGGAGTTGGGCTTCTGTCCATTCGGCGATGAAGTCAGCCAATACTTGAGATTTAATGGCCATGCGCGGTTTGCATGATATGCTGAATGGAAGGAGCTCAATGGCCCACTTGGCAATCTGGCGTGTAGCGTCACGGTTCTTTATTATGTCATTGAGAGGTACTTCGGAGGCCACCATGATTGAACACTCTTGAAAGTAGTGTCGTAGCTTCCGGGATGCCATAACAACCGCATATGCTATTTTCTGGTAATGGGGGTACCGGGATTTGCATGGTGTGAGGACGGTGGATACGTAGTATAGCGGCTTCTAGAGCGGGAATTTGTGTCCGTCCGCCTCTCGTTCGACGACGAGCACTGCGCTCATGACTTGGTGTGTGGCCGATATGTATAATAACATGGGTTCACCGACATTTGGCGTGGCCAGGATTGGGTTAGTTGCCAGAAGAGCCTTTATTTCTTCCAATCCAGCTGTTGCCACATCTGTCCACTCGAAGTGTTTGGTGCGTCGGAGAAGGCGATACAGCAGCAATGCCTTTTCTCCTAGTCTAGAGATAAAGCGTCTTAAAGCTGCCACACATCCGGATAGTTTTTGGACCTTTTTAAGGTCTATTGGGGTAGCCAACAATGATAAAGCTCGGATTTTAGCTGGGTTTGCCTGAATTCCTCTATTGGAAACAATGAAGCCCAGAAGTTCCCCAGCGGGAACGCCGAAAACACACTTTTCCGGATTGAGCTTGATGTCATATGTTCGGAGGTTGTCAAATGTGAGGCGTAGATCGTCTATTAAGGACTCGACGTGCCTGGTTTTGATGACTATGTCATACACGTATGCTTCAACTGAATTGCCGATTTGTTTCTCCAGGCATGTTTGAATCATGCGTTGATAGGTGGCACCGACATTTTTGAGCCCGAAAGGCATAGGGTTGAAGCAGAAAGGCCCGTATGGGGTGATAAATGCCTTTGCGGCTTGATCAAACTCCTTCATCTTGATTTGATGGTATCCGGAGTATGCATCGAGGAAACATAGTGAATCGTGTTCTGCGAAAGCATCGATGATCTGATCAATGCGGGGGAGGGGAAAGGGATCCTTAGGGCAAGCCTTGTTGAGGTCTTTGAAATCGATGCATAGGCGTCAGGATTTGTCCTTCTTTGGTACCATCACCAGGTTTGCTAGCCAGTCTGGGTGTTTTATCTCTCTCATGAATCCGGCCTCGAGTAACTTGGCTAGCTCCTCTCCCATGGCTTGTCGTTTGGGTTCTGAAAAGCGCTGTAATGTTTGCTTGACCGGCTTATATCCCTTTTGTAAGTTTAGGCTATGTTCGGCCAGCCTGCGTGGGATTCCCGGCATATCAGACGGGTGCCAGGCGAATATGTCCCAGTTTTCGCGTAGGAACCCTCGCAGTGTGGCGTTGACCGTGGGGTCCAGCTGTGCCCTGATGGATGCTGTCTTCATGGAGTCCGTTGCGTGGACCTAGAATTTGACTATTTTGTCCGCTGGTTTGAAGGAGGTGGATTTGGATTGCTTATCGAGTATCACGTCGTCCCTATCCACAGTGGAGCATAGTGTGGTTAACTCTTCGGCCGCGAGGGCTTCAGACAATGCCTCGAGGGCCAAGGCGGCAGTTTTGTTTTCGGCGCGGAGTGCTATGTCCGGATCACTAGCGAGAATGATGATTCCATTGGGCCCAGGCATCTTGAGCTTCATGTACCCATAATGGGGTACGGCTTGGAAGCTCGCAAATGCATCTCGCCCTAAAAGGGGCCACTTGAAAGGTTATCTCTTCAGACTGATAATTCTTCAGCGTGCCGAATACCACATCAAGTGTGAATTTTCCCGCACACCGTGCCTCCCAACTGGGAATAATTCCTCGGAAGGTTGTGCTACTTTGCTCAATGCGGCTCCTATCTATTTCCATTTTGTTGATAGTTTCCTCGTAAATGAGGTTTAGTCCGCTGCCGCCGTCCATGTGCACTTTGGTAAGTCGAAAGCCGTCCACAATTGGACTGAGGACCAGTGCGGCAGGTGCCCAGACTGTTCTGAGTTTTGGTTCATCACTGGCATTGAAAATTATGGTCGTGTCGTTCCAGGGGTTTATTGCTGCAATTTTGCAGACTTCAGTGAGGTCGTGGAGTGCCCTTTTGCGCCTATTGTTTGAGGCGAAACTCTCGAAGACTGTCAGCACTGTAGGGTTGCTGTCCTCCATGGGATGTTGCTCTGCGGTATTTTTTGTGAGGAGACCCTTGCCGCTCTTGGCCACCTGCCGGAGTATCCAACATGCTCTAAGGCTGTGGGTTGGTATGATATCCGGTGTTGTGTGTATCTTGCATGGCCTGTCAAGCCATCCCTCCAAAACGGTTCTGTGAACCGTATTGGGCTTTGATTTTTTGTTGTTGGATCGGGCGACCGACGAGCGCGCATCCTTTTTGTCCAGACGAGGGGTTTAGTGGAGACCGGTGGCTCCCAAGAGGCTGCCTGAGTTTTCCAGGCGCTTTCCATTGCGTAGTACTTCTATACTATGGTTGCCAAGTCAGTGAAGTATGATACGTGACGGCAATTGATTGCACCAAGCATTCCCTCGTCCGAGCAGTTTTTGTAGAATAATGAGATTACATCTTCGTTGCGGCAGTCTTTGATCTTGTTCTTCACAAGGAGGAATCTGGCCCAAAAGTGATGGACCATTTCCCGTGACTGTTGTCTGACGTGGGCGAGATTGCTTATATCTAGGTGGGTGGGTGGATTTAAGTCCGAACCGTGACCCAATCTGGGATCCGGAGCTTGAGAAACTTCCGAGCTTAACAGTTCGGGCTCCGGGATATCAACCAAATTTTCAGGCCCACAGTCCGATTCTAAGTTCGGAGTATGGGGCAAGTCTTCCAGCGGGTGTGTATCCGGCTCTGTGAGCTCGGAGATCCGAACGTAGTTCGTCCTCGACATAGGGGAAGAGTCGTTGCACTTCTCCTCCAATGCCGCTATCTGATCGGTGATCGGTGGAGATTCAATTTCTCTCTGATCGGGTTTAAGCCCAATTCAATCATAGTCCGTAGCGACTCCCAAGGTGGTGATGCAATCCAGGAGTTCGTTTAAAGACGAAAACTTCGTCGAATCCATCTATTCAGAGTATTCTGAGCTAACGCGAAGGCGATTTTTTATGACACGGGAAGTCATCGTCGGCCCGACGGCCGAACGGGCGACCATGGTGAAGCCGCCCAACCGGAGTGTCTGGCCTGAGGCCAAGGCTCCCAAGGAGGTGATGTTGTCCTTCATAACAAGGTGAGCCATCAAGCCTATCTTCGACGACACAGAGGAACTCTCAATGAAAGCACCAATGTCGGTGTCAAAACCGGCGGATCTCGGGTAGGGGGTCCCGAACTGTGCGTCTAAGGCTAATGGTAACAGGAGGCGGGGGACACAATGTTTACCCAGGTTCGGGCCCTCTCTATGGAGGTAATACCCTACTTCCTGCTTGATTGATCTTGATGAATATGAGTATTACAAGAGTTGATCTACCACAAGATCGTAATGGCTAAACCCTAGAAGTCTAGCCTATGAGAATATGATTGTTGTGACTTAAACCCTAGAAGTCTAAACCCTCTAGTTTATATAGATACCGGGGGGCCTAGGGTTGTACAAGGTCGGTTACAGAGAAAGGAATCTACATATCCAAATCGTGAAGCTTGCCTTCCACGCCAAGGAGAGTCCCATCAGGACACGGGACGAAGTCTTCTATCTTGTATCTTCATAATCCAACAGTCCGACCAAAGTACATAGTCCGGCTGTCCAAGGACCCCTTAATCCAGGACTCCCTCAGCCGCCCTCGCCGACTTTGTGGTAGAATGGACCGACGCTCCAGAGCCCGAAGCAGGAGAGAACCGGTCCCTCTCACCGGGAAGTGAAGAGCCAGATCGCTGGATCATGTACTTCGATGGCGCCTTCACGCATCAGGGCGCGGGGGCTAGAGACATGCTCATCTCGCCCACTTAGGACAAGCTCTACTACATCGTGCAGCTCTGCTTCCAGCAGGGCGAGAAGGTCTCCAACAACATCGTGGAGTATGAAGGCTTGATCGCCGGCCTTAAGGCTACGATGGCCTTGGGAGTGAAACGTCTCACCATCAAGGGCAACTCACAGCTCCTCGTCAACTTCTCCAACAAGGTATACGAGCCGAAGGACGAGCATATGGAGGCATACCTCATGGAGGTATGCAAAATAGAGAAGCAATTCTTGGGCCTGGAACTGCAGCATGTGCCCCGCGGTACGAACAAGGAAGCGGACGATATCGCCAAGAGGGCATCCAGGCGCCAGCCCCAAGAACCCGGAGTCTTCGAGGAATGGCTCTTCAAGCCTTCAACAGCCCCTCCAGCTGTGGAACCAGCGCCACCTCAGGAGGAGCTCCCCCCCACCAGCCTCGGGAGCCCCCTCTTGTGGTCCGACCTCAGGAGCACGCCTGCTCCTAGCACTCGAGCCCTAGGAGGCGTGCTGGACCGAAGAGTTCAGGGCATACTTGATGCAAGGAATGCTGCCAGAGAAGGAAGAAGAAGCGGAGCGTGTGGCCTGGCAGGCTACAACATATTGCATTCAGGATGGTGAGCTGTATCAAAAACAGCCGAACGATGTTTCCTTGCGATGTATCTCCAGGAAGTAGGGGTGCGAGCTGTTAGCTGACATACATGGCGGGGACTGCGGGCACCATTCATCGTCGCGCACCTTGGTGGGCAAGGTGTTCTGCAGTAGATTCTACTGGCCCATGGCGCTCAACGACGCAGCCGAGCTGGTGAGATCCTGTGAGGCATGCCAGTTCCATGCCAAGCAAATCCGCCAACTGGCTCAGGGCCTTCAGACTATTCTGCTCTCATGGCCATTCGCAATCTAGGGGCTGGACATTTTGGGTCCATTCCCCCAAGCGCCCGGGGGCTACCGCTTCCGCTGCATCGCCATCGACAAGTTCGCCAAGTGGGCGGAGGTGGAGGTAGTACGTACCATCCCTGCCGGCTCAGCAGTCAAGTTCATCAAGGGCCTCGTGAGCTGGTTCTGAGTCCCTAATCGTATCATCACCGACAACGGCTCGCAGTTCACTAGCAATCTCTTCAAAACATATTGTGCTAACCATGGAACACAGATATGCTATACCTCAGTAGCACACCCCAGAAGCAACGGCCAAGCTGAACGTGCCAGCGCAGAGGTCTTGAGAGGCATCAAGACAAAAACCTTCAAGAAGAAGCTCGAGGCCTGCGGCAGGGGCTAGCACGACGAGCTCTAGTCCGTGTTGTGGTCCATATGCACCACCGCCACCAAGCCGACGGACGGGACTCCATTCTTCCTTGTCTACGGGGCCAAAGTGGTTCTCCCTCATGAGGTCAAGCATCGCTCCGTGCAGGTCTTGGCGTTTGACGAGGCACGTCAAGATGCCATGCGGGGGATGGACCTCGTGCTCGGGGAGGATCGCTGCCGCCAAGCCTCGCTCTGAGCGGCAAGGTACCAGCAGGTGCTGCGGCGGTACCACTGCCACAGCGTTCGCTCCAGGACACTTGTGGTGGGCGATCTCATCCTGAGGCGGGTGCTCTACAGGGAAGGGCATCATAAGCTCTCACCCATGTGGGAGGGCCCATTTAGGATTGCCCGCATCTCCAGGCCTGACGCCATGCGCTTGGAGACGCAGGACAAGGTCCCCATCCAGAACGCCTAGAACATCCAGCACCTCCGGAAGTTCTACCCATGAAGCAAGGCCCGGTGCCTATGAAGGTCTCCGCTCGTGACACTCTCACATAATAATGAGTGGGGATGTACATACCCCGGAGACTCGGGAGTTCCGCCCTCGGGCCTCGGGGGGCCCCTCCCACGTCCTAGTGGCAGCACTTAGCTCCATGCTGGTGAGAAAACTAGACTAGATATCAGACGCAGCTGTTCATTTGCTTTCTATAGCTGGTTTGCAACCTTCTTAATGGAATTTGGAGTTCTGGTGTTTCTTGATTGCTTGGCTAAGTTTCCCTTTTTTTGCCTCGCTCGCTTCTTTGTCTTGCGTCACAGAGAGCGGCAGTTGCCCGATGCTCTCCCTCGTGCGCCTCGCGCGGGGGCTGGGCAGGTGTGTGCGTGCGCTGGGCTAACCTAGTCCGCGGACAGACACAGCTCGCCAAAGCCCTGTCGCCCCAGAGCTTCATCTCCCTTGTTCCTCGCAAAGCACCCTCGAATGAGATCATGATTGGCACACCCCCCCTAAGTCCATGCCCCACGGGTCCCGCGATGTGGTGCGCTAAGCCATGATTAGCCCATGCCTGAGGGCTCGCGCAAGGAGGAACAAGACACCCGATAGATCTTGTAACAAATTATGCAGCTTTGTGATGCCTCCCGAGGTCAGCGGCTCCCGAGTCGGCAATAAGTTGACCTCACTAGATGCCAGAAGGCGCGCCCTCGTGAGATGGGAAACTATCTCGAGCGTACCAAGCTAAGTTATCCCTCTACGTCTACATGGAGCACGGATATCACAACACAAGAACAATGAACATAGCATGATGGCATGGATACCATGGTTCATTACATACCCCAGCAGGCCCACCTACTTTTTCAAATGCAGGAAGAAAGGAAAGGTTAAACAAAGCTGGCGCACGACCGCGGCGCTCCACGAACTCAGCCGGAGCCTTCCTCGCATTTCACTGGAGCACGGCGATGGGACGACCCGCCACCATCCTCAAAGCGAGCCCTGCGACGTGGCGGCTGGTTGTAGCCGCCGCTGCTGGAGCTCTCGTCGAAGGAGGAGCAGCCGCCGCTGGACGAGCCACGGCCGTCGCCAAGGGAGAGCTCGCCCTCGGCATCATTACAGCCGTCGTCAGGGCTAAGCTGGTCGTCACCACTGAGGGAGTCCTTGATTAGGGGGTCCTCGAATAGTTGGACTATGTACTTATGCCGGACTGTTGGACTATGAATATACAAGATTGAAGACTTCGTCCCGTGTCCGAGTGGGACTCTCCTTTGCGTGGAAGGCAATCTTGGCAATTCAGATATGTAGATTTCCTTCTCTGTAACCGACTCTGTGTAACCCTAGCCCCCTCCAGTGTGTATACAAACTGGAGGGTTTAGTCCGTAGGACAACAACAATCATAATCATAGGCTAGCTTCTACGATTTAGCCTCTACGATCTCATGGTAGATCAACTCTTGTAATACTCATATCATCAAGATCAATCAAGCAGGAAGTAGGGTATTACCTCCATAGAGAGGGCCCGAACCTGGGTAAACATTGTGTCCCCCGCCTCCTGTTACCATTAGCCTTAGACGCATAGTTCAGGACCCCCTATCCGAGATCTGCCGGTTTTGATACCGACATTGGTGTTTTCATTGAGAGTTCCACTGTGTCGTCACGATAAGGCTTGATGGCTCCTTCAATCATCCACAACAATGCGATCTAGGGTAAGGTTTCCTCCCCGGACAGATCTTCGTATTCGGCGGCTTCGCACTGCGGGCGAACTCGCTTGGCCATCTTGAGCAGATCGACCGCTACGCCCTGGCCATCAGGCCAGGTTTGGAAGCCTCAACTACACTGCCTACATCCGCGGAGACTTGATCTTAGACGGATTCGAGCCCATGACAGGTGCGTTGCACGGTCCCGATGAGCATGACCTAGATCTGCCATCGGAAGGTGTTCAGAAGAATGCACCTGCAGCTCCCCTGGCCTTTGACTTGGAGCAGATCGTGCCATCCGAGGACGGGTGGATAGACCCTGCCGTGGAGGCCGCACACTCATCGGCGATAGAGCCGAACACAGACTTTGCCTCCAATGAGGTCTGTGTCATCGGACCCTCGGACTCATCTCCGACCATAGGCTCCGAACCGCATCCATCCGTGCATATCGAACCTGATTGGGCACCGATCATGGAGTTTGCCTCCGCGGATATCTTTGAGCACTCGCCCTTGGGCGACATGTTAAATTCGTTGAAATCCCTCTCCCATTCAGGAGACTCCTGGCCGAACTACGTTCGGCTTGAGTGGGAAGCAGACGACGAAGAAATTCGTTCCCCACCCACCACCCACTTAATAGCCACTCTCGACGACTCAACCGACATGCTTGATTTCGACTCCGAAGACATCGACGGTCTGAATGACGATGTCGGAGAAGAACAGGAACCACCGCCCACGGGGCGCTGGACAGCCACCTCATCATATGATATATACATGGTGGACACACCAATACAACGGCGCGGAACGGAAGGATGCAACGGAGGATAATCCTCTGGAGAAGCAACCAAAGCGCGGACGTCAGTGGCGCCACTCTAAATCTCGCCACAGCAAAAATAGCGATAACAGCACAAGAAAGAATAATACCCCAAACGACTCCAAAGGTAACGACGACCCCATAGACCCAGCGATGGAGTAGGATGAGCCAAGGGACGGCGAACATAGTCCGGAGCTGCTGTCTGATCATAGCGATGCCGAAGATAAAACTTATAAACCTGTCTCGGGAGAGGAGAATAGTCCGTACGATGATGAACTCATCATCTCAGAAAAGCACTTGGAACAAGAGAACCTCCACAAAAGTCTTATCGCCACCACGAGGAGCTTGAAGAAGCAGAAGCAAAGGCTTAAGGCCGCGCAGGATATGCTCAACCACATATGGAACAAAGTGCTCGACACTGATGAAAAATACGGTGGCGATCGCACATAAAGAGCTACCCAAAGCGCAAGCTGCTGCCTGAATTTGACGACGAGGCTGTAGAGCCCATCCCACCGAAAAACAATACGACCGATCTGCCGGACCGACCACCCCGTGGCCGAGACAGAGCGGCTAATGACGCCACACACAAGTCAGCACACGATCTACGTGAGCACCTGACCAAAAGAGCCAGTATAGCCAGGTCCATATATGGATCTAGGAAGTGTGCTCCTACGCAGGATCACGGCCACCAAAACGACTATACTGATCAAATACCAGCTCGGAATCAACACTAAACACTACATCTGTTGGAAGCATGCCATGACACATCCAAATAGACGGGTGCCGCACACCCCCTGTGCTTCACCGATGAGGTGCTGGATCATGAATTTCCAGAGGGGTTCAAACCCGTGAACATCGAGGCATACGATGGAACAACATACCCTGCAGTCTGGATTGAGGACTTCATTCTTCATATCCACATGGCTCGCAGAGACAATCTCCACGCCATCAAATACCTACCCCTCAAGTTGAAAGGACCAGCTCGACACTGGTTGAAAAGCCTCCCCAAAAATTCCATTGGAAGTTGGGAGGAACTCAAGGACACTTTCATGGCTAATTTTCAACGGACATATGTCCGACCTCCGGATGCATATGATTTAGGTCACATAATCCAACAACCTGGAGAGTCAGCCCGTAAGCTTTGGAACAGATTTCTCACCAAGAAGAACCAAATCATCGACTACCCGGATGCCGAAGCCTTAGCGGCCTTGAAGCACAGTGTCTGGGACGAATGGCTCGCCAGACACCTTGGCTAGGAAAAGCCGAGGACAATGGCAGCCCTAACAAGCCTTATGATCCGCTTTTGCGCAGGCGAGGATAGTTGGTTGGCCCGCAGCGGCACCAGCGACCTAGGCACATCTGAAATCAGGGACGGCAATGGGAAGCCGCGACGCAATAAAAACATGCATCAAAACAATGAAGACAACCTAGACAACATGGCGGTAAACGCCAGATTCAGGGGCTCTCGACCCGGTCAACGAAAAAAATACATTTAAAGGCAGCATAGTTGGACCGTCCGGCCTAAACAAAATTCTAGACAGATCATGTCAGATTCATGGCACCCCCGAGAAACCTGCGAATCACACCAACAGAGAATGATGGGTCTTCAAGCAGGCTGGCAAGCTAAACGCCGAACACAAGGGGAGGGAGCCGCCAAGTGAAGACGAGGACGAACCTCACCAGCCGAACACTGGGGGACAGAAAAAATTTCCACCAGAGGTCAAGACAGTGAACAGGATTTACATAACTCACATACCAAAGAGGAGGCGCAAACGCGCACTCCGAGGCGTATACGATGTAGAACCAGTTGCCCCCAAATTCAACCCATGGTTGGCCTACCCGATCACTTTCGATTGCAGGGATCATCCGACTAGTATCCGGCATGGAGGTTTGGCTGCCTTGGTGCTTGACCCAATTACTGAAGGATACCATCTCACCCGAGTCCTCATGGACGGCGGCAGTAGTCTTAATCTGATATATCAGGACACTGTCCGTAAGATGGCGATAGACCCGTCAAGGATCAGCCAAAGCAATACTACCTTTAAAGGAGTAATACCAGGTGTAAAGGCCTACTGCACGGGCTCTCTAACACTAGAGGTTGTATTCGGTTCTCCCGACAACTTCCGAAGTGAAGAACTAATCTTCGACATCGCTCCATTCCGAAGCGGCTACCATGCACTACTCAGAAGAACAGCCTTTGCTCGTTTCAATGCAGTTCCGCATTACGCTTATATCAAACTCAAGATGCCCGGTCCACGTGGCATCATCACAATTAGCGGAAATACAGAGTGTTCCTTGCGTGCGGAAGAATATGTGGCGGCTCTAGCAGCCGAACCACTGACTGGCTTCTCCAACCCAAGTAGCTAATTGGTCTTCAAGACCACGGACGCGGCTAGACGCGTTCGGCGCACCACTATTTGTAGAAGCCCAGATAAACCTGAGCTTGACTAACGGCTATACCCCC
The DNA here is from genome assembly GCF_018294505.1 of Triticum aestivum. Taxonomy (NCBI): domain Eukaryota; kingdom Viridiplantae; phylum Streptophyta; class Magnoliopsida; order Poales; family Poaceae; genus Triticum; species Triticum aestivum. Next base: position 186,213,903 of record NC_057795.1, on the reverse strand, counting down.
ACATGTGGTGCTACGGGCTACCCGCACGAATAAAATCCATAGTTCGGCTGGATCCTATTCACACTCAAGAAATTGAATTTTCACGGTTTATTAAGTTTAACCAACGTTACGCACGATCACACAAAAAGTTTCTTTCAACTGAGTTTTTCTTTCTTTCTTACAGATGACTACCGTGCTATACCCTTCCAGGATACAACACAATGGAGACAAAGGCGCAGACGTGCAGCAGGACCCCGTCCTAAGGTTCCTTTTTAGATTAAGACCTTGTGTAAACCTTTTTATTGTCTCTTGTTGGCTCACACCCTCCTGGTACTTCAAATGACCAAGAGGGCTACCGGTGTTATTGGCAACTTATTGTTCGCCGATCTAAAATGGACGTTACAAAGGCAGCATCCAATGTGTTTTTGGCATTTATACCCCTACCACAACCGCTCTTTCGTCACGCCAAAATTATGCACGTACCCAGAAATTCAGGGATCATTATCGAGGGCAGTACTCAGCCCGGTATATGTTGTAAAGTCCGAATACCTTCGGGAGTGCTCGGCGTCGCGAGTTTGGCCTTATATGCATCAGCTCCGAATCATGTCTTTGGTCAATAGTTGGGTTTGCCCGGCTCCCGTGTTTTGCTACCTTACGTTCTGCTCTATCGGCTAAGGTGACATCGGGAGAACTACTGCGATTGTGCCATGGTTCATCTGGATGAGCACCGCAGTAGAGAAAGCCGAAAACAGACTGTCATGATAAAGCGAGAGACTGATCAACCACTCGATGACCCAGCGGAATCTTTGCGATTCCTACGCATAAACGAAGGACCGGTTTCCCGATCATGTATGTAAACGCACCATATTCGGAGGAGCGCAGACATACCAGGGGCTATATAGTAGCCCCACCGTCAAACTCCTATCGCTAAGTGAAAGTGTTAAAGCTATATAGTCTGATTGCCTCATTCGCCGCGCTATCACCTCCTTAACGGACCAAGACGTTGGATCAAGTGTGATTACGCGCTTTACCGAACACCCCCACATTATATGCGTGGGGGCTGAAGCCGACGACTGCAAACTTTCAGGTTTTATACATACATACATAAACGGCCGCACATGAGGCACTACAATACTTTACGGGCAAAAAGTATAAATATAGCCTTTATTATCAAAAGCATTGTTTTTTACAATCAAGATACATGTCACTCGAACATGGTATTCTTTGAGCACTAAGCCTCTATTAAACGGGCACCTTCTAGGACTTTTTCAAAATAGTGCTCGGGCGAGTCCTGACCCCCGAGCGGACCCCTTGTTGCAATATTTGTGGCCTCCATCCTCGCCCAATATGTCTTAACACGGGCAAGAGCCATCCGTGCACCCTCTATGCATGCCGACCTCTTGACAGTGTCGATATGCGGCACAGCACGAAGAAATCATTGCACCAAACCAAAATAACTACCAGGGCTCGGTTCCTTCGGCCACAGATGATCCACGACAACCTTCATGGCAAGCCCGGACAACCTATGGAGCTCAGCCCACTCGGCCATTTTCTCATTCAACAGCAGCGGACGCTTTGGAGCACTGAACTGTGACCAGAACAATCTTTCCACCTCATGATCTTTCGGATCCTTGAAATACTCCGTCGCATCAGCAGCACTCTTCGCTAAATCCATGTATGCGTCTGTAGAACTCCACAATTGATCAAGAGGGGCATATTTCGGATCGCCGAACTTCGTTCGCAGTAAAAATGGCTTCCCAGCCGCGATATCACTGGCTTGCCGAAGCTCCTCCCGCACCGCTCTGATTTCTGAGAGAGTTTCCTTTGCTGCTTGCAAGGCCTTCTCTAGGCCACCGTTTTTGTTTGGTTTTCCCTTTTGAGAAGCTCATATCAGCTGGCGGGATTTTGTAGCTCAATAGCCATGTTGGTTATCTTATGCTCACTCTGGCAATGAGCAGCCTGTTCGGCTTTTAATTCTCCAGCTGCCTTCAGGGCGGCCGCATCACTTCTCCTGGCTTGCTCCTTGGCTCGGGCAAGTTTTGCCTGAAGGGTCTCCATGGCGGCAGCTTCATCTGTAGTCAAAGCATATTATAAATGCTAGCATCATGCTCTTCTTAATATTTGCTGGCCACCCGAATATACATACCCTGTGCCTCGTCAAGCTGCTTGTTTACAAGCGTGGTGTCCGCATCCGCCACGTCAAGTTGCCGCCTTAATTCAGCAAATTAAACAGTCCGGTCAGCCGCCGGATCTGCAGCTAGTTGCGCACAAAGCAACTCTATAATTAACTAAGACTATGATCCTCTGCTCGCCTTGTCTGGACGGCAATCAGAGTCTCAGGGGCTACTATCTATACAAAGTACACCTTACGTGTGTGGTACGGTCAAAAAAATATATATCACTTGGCGTACCTCAAAGCCTCTTAGCAGGCTCGTGAAAGCTTCATTTAACCCGCTTTTTGCGGATGAAATCCTCTCAACCACCGTACCCATTAAGGTATGATGTGCCTCTGAGATAGCCGCTTGCTCCAGAAGACCCATCAATGTGTCCGGTTGCACACCGGACAATCCCGGGCTTTTTCTGTTGGTCTCCTTAGGAGCCGAGAACTCCGGGCTTCGGGCGGCCGAAGAGTTACCTTCTGGCCTTCGCGGATCAGGAGAAGTCCTCCCGGACGACACGTCAGGGTCGTCTGCCTTATAAGGCGGGGAAGCAAGAGGAGGCGTTTCACTCTCCATCATCTCCGGAAGAAGATCCCTCGAAGACGAACATTGTTGGGAAGGGCTATGAGCCGGACTGCAAAACATATGTCTCGGTCGTTATTCTCAAGAAAAGAGCATGGCATATTTACTAATGTGCCTTTGTTCACTTACAGCTCGGTTAACAACTGGCCCCCTTGTGGGCGCTGTGCGCTAAGGATGCCCTCCGGGGCAGGGCCCCCTGGTGAAGGTTTCTTCCCTCGTATGGAAACCTCTGTTTCCAAGTCTTCAGGGGCGGTCCTTTTCTTCCCGTGGGGGGAGGGAATTCTAGATTCACCTCCCCAATCATCCCCCGATGCGGAGGCACTGATTCCCCCAGGTTGGATGTGTAAAGTATGAAGCCCGCTTTTGGCTTCTCTATTCCTCCCCTCGTCTTCTCCTAATGGCACTTGATAAGGTGCACGAGCCAGCATCCTGATTAGTACAGGATCCGGCAAGCCTTCGGGAAGAGGGGCCGAACACCTGATCCTATCTGCCTTTCTTATCTAGTCCTGGCCGAGGGTGATTTTTTAGAATAATGTTGTGACAAATATAATGACAGCATGTTCGGTCGCGGAGTTACTTACTTGGGTATCTGGACGGCTGTAGTTGAGACCCGCATCCTCGGTGGTGTCGAACACTTTATTCATGTTCCGAAGAATAATCGATACATCCTTTCAAGCGGTACACCGAAGAAGTGTTGAATAGTTCGCGGTCCTTCCTGGTTGAAATCCCACATACGGAGAGATCAACGTTGGCATGGAAGGACCCGGCGAACTAACATTACTTGAATTACTTTGACGAGATGGATATCCCTCTGGAGGAGATCTCAGATGCGGCTTTGCAATGTCAGCACGTCATTAACTAGCCCCCAGTCCAACCCTTTGTTGACCCATGATGCCAGTTGGGGTGGAGGGGTAGAGCGGAAGGCTGGGGCGGCCGCCCACTTTCTACCTCGGGGTGCTGTGATGTAAAACTACTCCCGTTGCCATAGGAAGGACACCTCCGGGAAGGAACCCTTTGGCCATAGGGCATCGGCACCTTTGCTTATTATAGCACCTCCGCACTCCGCGTGTCGCCCGTCGATCATCTTCGGCTTCACATTGAAGGTCTTGAGCCATAACCCGAAGTGTGGGGTGATGCGGAGGAAGGCCTCACACACGACGATGAACGACGAGATGTGAAGGAAGGAATCTGGAGCTTGATCATGGAAATCTAGCCCGTAATAGAACATGAGCCCTCTAACGAAGGGGTCAAGACTAAAGCCTATCCCTCGGAGGAAGTGGGAAGCGAATACAACACTCTCGTTGGGTTCTGGAGTAGGGATAACCTGCCCTTGAGCAGGTAACTTGTGAAGGATTTCGGTGGTCAGATACCTAGCCTCCCTAAGCTTCTTGATGTCCTCCTCTGTGACGGAGGAGGCCATCCACCGGCCTTGAAGGTTGGATCCGGACATGGTTGAAAGTCCGGAGTGCTTAGACTGAACATTGGGTGTTGGAACTCGGGGTAGGGGAAGGGAGGGATCGGGCGTGGAGAAAAAAGGACAGGTCTTGAACTCTTTATAAAGAGGGTGAATATCAAGCATCCTCCGCGTGGCCGTTTGGAACTTGACTAAAACCGAGGAGTCATACTAACGACACGGTTGGGTTACCCATACCCGTATTGATGAGAATCCCGTGATAAGGGGACACGATCTCTACTTCAACAAGACATGCTAATAAAACCGCCTCGCAAGATGTGCAGTAGTAGGTTGAGAAAAATGGTTTGAATAATGATCGGGCCGCAGCGTGATGTCATGTTGTGAAGAAGTTGTCAGAAGATTAGACTTGTGGAATATTGTGCTCTCTACGGTGGTATGTCAAATTTGTTTTGCAGAGCCGAACATGATCCTTGTGTTCAAAATCTTCTATGGAGTATTCAGAGAAGGAACCCGCCTTGCAATGCCGAAGACAATCTGCGCGCCGGACTCACCGTCATTGAAGCCTGGTTCAGGGGCTACTGAGGGAGTCCTGGTTAGGGGGTCCTCGGACAGCCGGACTATGTACTTATGCTGGACTGTTGGACTATGAATATACAAGGTTGAAGACTTCGTCCCGTGTCCGAGTGGGATTCTCCTTTGCGTGGAAGGCAAGCTTGGCAATTCGGGTATGTAGATTTCCTTCTATGTAACTGACTCTGTGTAATCCTAGCCCCCTCCGGTGTCTATATAAACTGGAGGGTTTAGTCCGTAGGACAACAACAATCATAATCATAGGCTAGCTTCTAGGGTTTAGCCTCTACTATCTCATGGTAGATTAACTCTTGTAATACTCATATCATCAAGATCAATCAACCAGGAAGTAGGGTATTACCTCCATAGAGAGGGCCCGAACCTGGGAAAACATTGTGTCCCCCGCCTCCTGTTACCATTAGCCTTAGACGGACAGTTCGGGACACCCTACCCGAGATCCGCCGGTTTTGACACCGACAACCACCGCTGTCCTTGGGGCAACACTCTGCTCGGCGACCGTCTTCCCCAAATACCCTCACATAGAGTGTCACGACGCTGTCGTACTTGAAGTGGAGGGTGCACCGCCTGCTCAAGCCACGGGCGCGGGCGAACGTCTGCCCGCCGCAGGCCTGGACCGTGTTGCGCGCAGCGGAAACCTCCATCGGCCCACAAGGCCCTGCTGTAGCAGCCGTCGTCTTGCAGCCAGAAACCGACGAGACCCGCGGCCGGCAGCCCGCCGGCAAGGGAGTGCGGGAGCTGGAGCCAAGTGCCGGCCGGCTGCTCCGACAAATGATGAACTTCGGGAGCACCTCTGCCGAGTGGAAGCGTGGCGAAGGGGACTGGGTGACCACGACATTCCTCCCCTCGGCACAAGGGCTGCTCTGCCTAGAGCGGCCCCTGCAGTGGGAGGAGGCACCGTTGTGGCCACCCAGGACGATGCCAGACCCCAAAGGAGTACGTCTGCGCCCCCGAGAAGCAACAGCAAGGGTCGCAAGGGGCGACCACACCCCCACTTGGGAGGTGGCGAGCTGGGCCCCTCCTGGCAAGCCTTCCCTTTCTCCACGGCCGAGAACCTCTTCATTGGCGCCATGAGTGTCGCGGCAAGACGGCGAGGCGAGGAGGAAGAAGAAGGAGCGGGCAGTGTCGGTGTCAAAACCGGCGGATCTCAGGTAGGGGGTCCCGAACTGTGCGTCTAAGGTTGATGGTAACAGGAGACGGGGGACTCGATGTTTACCCAGGCACGGGACCTCTTGACGGAGGTAATACCCTACTTCCTGCTTGATTGATCTTTATGAATATGAGGATTACAAGAGTTGATCTACCACGAAATCGTAATGGCTAAACCCTAGATGTCTAGCCTGTGTGATGGTGACTGCCTCTATAGACTACACCCTCCGGTTTATACAGACACCAGAGGGGCCTAGGGTTGTATAGAGTCAGTTTACAGAGGAAGAATCTACATATTCGAATGCCAAGCTTGCCTTTCACGCAAAGGAGAGTCCCATCCGGACATTGGAGGAAGTCTTCTGTCTTGTATCTTCATGGCCCATCTGTCCGGCCCACGTCACATAGCCCGGACGCCTGAGGACCCCTTAATCCACGACTCCCTTAGTAGCCTCTGAACCAGGCTTCAATGATGAGGTGTCCGACGCGTAGATTGTCTTCGGCATTGCAAGGCGGGTTCCTCCTCCGGATACTCCAAAGCAGCCCTCAAACATAGAAAACGTGTCCGGCTCTGCAAAACAAGTACCACACACAACCGCAGAGAGTATAATATTTCATGAGTCCCATCTTCTAACAACTTTTGTAGTGATACGTTACGTCCCTGCCCGGTCATTGTTTTGAACCATTATTTTAGCCTCCCACTCCATGTTTCGAGATGCGGTTTTCATTGGCACGTCTTGTCGAAGCAGATATCGTGTCCCCTTATTGCAGGATTCTCATCAATACGGCCGTGGATAATCCAACCGCGCCGTCTACATGACCCTTGGGGAATAGGTGATTTTTAAGGCAAATGGGGAGGTGCTTGATATTCGTTGCCTTTATAAAGAGGTAAGGATTCACCCTTTCACCCATGCCTTCTTTCTCTCTACCCGCCCATTCTCGAGCTCTAGTGCTTAAGCTTCCATCCTTTCCGCCTCAAAAAAGCACTCCGACCATGTCTGGATTTAGAGCGCAGGGCAAGTGGATGGCCTCCTCCGTCACGGAGAAGGACATTGTGAAGCTTCGGGAGGCGGTGTACTTGGCCCAGGAGATAGCCCACTAGCTTCCGTCCAAGGGGCAGATCGTCCCCACCCCGGAGCCCCATGAGAGGGTGGTGTTCATTCCCCACTTTGTCCGCGGGTTAGGGTTTCCTCTCCACCCCTTCGTCCGTGGACTCATGTTCTACTATGGGCTAGATTTCCATGATCTAGCCCCAAATTCCTTCCTCAACATCTCGGTATTCATTGTCATGTGTGAGGCCTTCCTCTGCATCCCACCCCACTTCGGATTGTGGCTAAAGATCTTTAATGTGAAGCCGAAGGTGGTGGGTGGTCAACACGCAGAGTGTGGAGGCGCTATGGTGAGCAAGATGTCCAATGTCTCATGGCCCAAAGGTACCTTCATGGAGACCTTCAAAGGGTGGCAACAGCATTGCTCTACGTCATAGAGCCCCACGACGCCACCTGGGTTGCTGCTCCAGAATTTAAGTCTGGGCCCCCGATGTAGCTCACCTCCTGGCTAGAGAAGGGCCTGGACTAGGCTTCGTCGGACGAGCTGACAGTGCTGCAGACACACATCAAGATCATGGTGGACAAGAACATTAAGCTCATCAGCGTGATCCAGGTGATGCTTTTCGCCGGATCATTCCTTGTCAAAGCCGGACTTGCCATTTGTGGGAGATCGATCCGGCCAAGCACCAGACCTTGCAACAGTTCTTCAGTGCTACGCACGAAGGCATTTGGAAGGTGCTTTTTAAGGCCAATGAGACGTGGCGGAAGTCGACCGAGGATCATGGGTACAACCTGACCCATCCCGCCAGTCCTGTATGTTTTTCGTATTTCAAGGTGTATCCCTCACCTGTATATTCAAGGAAGATGTCTAAGCTTCCCTATCTGTCTTTTTAGGGCTGAACAAAGAAGGCGGAGAAGATCTAGTGTCTGGCTTCGCTGCCCGAAGACCCAGCTATCCCACTTCTGACAAAGATGTTGGTTCCGGCGCCGTATCGGGCGTCGGAGAAGAAGGCCCAGAAGAAGGGCCAGGCATTAGGGGGTGGCTTTCGCCACAAAGGCACTTCGGATGTGATGTCTGAAGATGCCTAAACCCACTCCTCCCCCACTGCCGAAGACAACGACGAGGAGGAGGAAAGCAACTCTCCCCCCGAGGGGGAAAGAAGAAAAGGATGGCCTCCACAGATCTGGAGGCAGAGGCGTCCAAGAAGGGGAGGGTTTCCCTCGCGGACAACACCGCGTTGGACACCGATAGCAGCTCCGAGTGGCGCCCCAGGGAGAAGCCCCTGGCCGAATCATAAGTACTCAAAGGCACTTATATACACATATATCCCACTTTTTTACTTTGTGGTTTTAATATGTCGAATCATGCGATGTAGTGTGGCCCATGCCCGCCCCCAGGGATCCTCATCTTCGGGGAATTTGCTCGATCCAGATGTGATGGATAGCGTGTCACTTCTGGCAGCCTCCTCTCCCAAGGCCACGGATAACGCCGAGGTGCTGTCCCGAAGGACCTTCCCGGGCCAGGGAGAGGTTCAGGATGCCGTCAGGGTGGCGCCAGAGGGTGATACCTCGGCCGTCGGAAACATGGGGGGAGCAAATCCCCCTGGAGACTGGCGATGGGGGCCATATCCAATTCGGACCCTAGCAGAATACTATTCCGGAGGCCCATAAAGCTCCGGAATTAGGCAAGCAGCCTCCTTTGAAAGAAGGAGGTGCGCCTATTCCGTCAGTGACCTCTGTCCATCCAGAGGCACCGGATACTCTACTAGAAGCGCTGCAAAGTGCTTCCATTGTTAAGGAACACTGTATCCTTATGGGTACTGTGGTTAAGAAGGTTCAGTCCGTTAGGAGCAGACTGACCAAAGCCTACACCAGTCTTCTAACAGGCTTTAAGGTATGTGACATAATTATGCAGAATGTCATAGTATAGATAGTAGCCCGTGAGACTCTGTCCAATGTTTGAAAAGAAAAGTCAGACAGAGGATCAAATAATTTTTGCAGGAGACTAACCATACATGTCTATGTGAATAAGCAGGCGTCGATGCTGGCTGCGACGTCCCATTTTGCCGAAGTCTTCACACTGAAGCAGAGTCTGGAGCGGGCCGAGGAAGAGCTCGGCCGTGTGAAAAAACAACTAGAGGACAAGCAAGGTATGCAATGGCCTATTCAGATCTAGAAAGATATGAATTGAATGTGTTGATCATGTTATCCTGATATTTCGTAGGAGCTGCGACCGAGGTGGACTCCCTTAAAAACGCGTTGGTCGAGGCCCAGAAGAGAGCGGCAAAGAAGCAAGCCGCCCGCGAAAAACACGAGGCAAGGGTCGGGGAGGTCCAGCAGGAGCTCCAGGACGCTATAAAGAAATGCGAGTCCTTGGAGCGCAAGATTGCGGACCAAGAGTCCTAACTTTCTAAGGCCCACCAAAGTGCACAAGAGGCCCGGGTTGAAGCCCATGGTGCCCTCCAGGAAATCCAAGAGGCTAGGAAAATCGCGGTGGGTAAGGCCTTTATTATGTAGAGCAAATTTGTGAAGAAAAGGTACCTCTTACTGACCCGGATTTGAAGTTCTCCAGGAACATTTGCGGATCTGCCGCACAGTGTTGCTGACGCTGCGGAGTTCTTCCGAGCCGAAGAGGGGACCTCAATGGAGAAGTTGTTCTGGTCGCAATACCTTGTGCCAGAGCATCCGATGCTCTTTAGCGATCAGCTGAAACAGCTGACCGAACTGCATAGGGTGGCCAAGTTGTCCATGAAGGATTTGATAATCCGTCTATGGCGTGTCGAAGCCATACCCAGCAGCTACTTCGGGCTCATGAAGCGGCTGGTCGATGCCTGTCCTCGGCTTGGCACCATCAAGCGGTCATTCTGCATTGAAGGTGCACGGATGGCCTTTGCCCGTGTCAAGGTGCAGTGGGAAAAGATGAACACCGTCAAGCTCGTGACCGAGGGACCGCCCGCGGGAAAGGAGCACTGCACGCCCGAGCGGTATTTTGATGATGTCCTGGAGGGGTCCGCATTATAGAGGGTCAGTGTGCAAAAGACATTATCTTTGAATGAATACATTCATGTTATCCCGTCCTGTATTATGAAACAAAGCCGATATGTAATATAATGCTTGTTTGTTTATTTAAAATGTTGCCTCCTGTGCGGCGGATTTATTAAATCTGAGAGTTGGCCAGTCGTCGGCTTCAGCCCCCATGTAGGTAGTATGGGGGTGTTCGGGTTGGAACCTAAACACTCTTGATCCAAGAGTTTGGTCTTTGAAGGAGGTGTTTAGCGCAACGAACCAGGCAATCGGACTATGTGGCTTTATCACCCTCACTTAGCCATAGGAGTTTCACAATAGGAATGTAGGCGCAGCCCCTAGTTAGTATTTGTTAATCCGGACTAGGGTGTTGTAGACACCTGATCGGGGGAAGGCCGATCCGTCTCATAGTGCGGAAAAAATCACAAGAGATTTTAACCTCCGAATAGCTGACTAGCTCTCGCCGCATCATGACAGTCAGTTTTCGGCTTTCTCTACTGAGGTGTTTATCCGGATGAACAAGAAACACAATCGCAGTAGTTCTCCCTTTACTACCCTAGCCGATAGGACGAAACGTAAGGTAGTAAGCACAGGAGCCGGGCAACCCAACTATTGACCAGAGACATGATTCGGAGCCGATGCATCTAATGCTAAATTTAGGGTGCCGAACTATACTATAAAAAGTGTTCGGACTTTGCTGTCGTAGTATGGAGCGGAATGAAGCCCCTGGCGAGTTAAAGCGTACCAAAGTGTACGGGTGCAATAAGAATAGCGGAATAGAATGAAGTAGTGAGCTAGTGCCACATAAGTTGGGCCGCAAACTGTTTCCATTATAATTTGATTAATACGTCAAAGCATATTTGTACAAATAGTGCGATAAGCAACGGGGTTATTTAACATGCCGAGACCAAGGGTGAGCTGTGTGCGGGTCCTGAAAACAGGTAGAGTGATCGTCAAGAAGACCACCTAGAGATTCCCCCCACGTGTGTATGCTGCTTGCCACCTTGGTATGTCCATCCTTTGAAAGGAATCATGATCAAGCCGTCGTGAGGGGCCTGTGGAAAAGAAACCTGAAAAGGATAAAAAGAAAAGGGAAATTATGTGTGCCCATGGAAGGTCGAGCTGTATTATGAACCACGATCTATTTATGCCTCCGTCTTTGCCCATGGTATTTTGAGTGCGTAGTTATGTACGCGCCGTACATACGCCGCCATTTAGTCGGGACTGAGACGGAGGCCGAATTGCTAGTCGAACTCATGACGAGCTAGACAGTCATGCTGAGGAGTAGTCCGGACTCGTTTGACAGTGTTCGGGAGCTTGGCCACTGAATTAAAATTCTGCTTGATAAAGCCGGTCTGTACTTCCACTACCAGGGCCATAGTGTGCTCCTCGGTACGGAGGGAGCGTTCTGTGTTTCCATTGACTGTTATGACACCACATGGTCCGAACATCTTGAGTTTGAGGTAAGCATAGTGTGGCACCGCATTGAATTAAGCAAACGGAGTATGTCCGAGCAGTGCGTGATAGCCACTGCGGAAGGGGACGATATCGAAGATCAAGTCTTCGCTTCAAAAGTTGTCCGGGGAGCCGAAGACAACTTCCAATGTGATTGATCCCGTGCAGTGGGCCTCTATACCTAGTATTACTCCTTTAAAGGTAGTTTTTGTGGGCTTGATCCTTGATGGATCGATGCCCATCTTGTGGACTGTATCCTGATAGAGCAAGTTGAGGCTCCTGCCACCATACATGAGGACTCACGTGAGGTGGAATCCATCAATGATTTGGTCGAGGACCAATGCGGCTGAACCGCCATGACGGATACTAGTCAGATGGTCCCGACGATCGAAGGTGATCGGGCAGGAAGACCATGGGTTGAATTTTGGGGCGATTGGCTCTATCGCGTAGACGTCCCTGAGCGCGCATTTGTGCTCCCTCTTGGGGATATGGGTAACGTATATCATGCTCACCATTTTAACCTGGGGGAAACTTCTTCTTTCCCGCTGTATTCGGCGGACGGGGCTCCTCGTCGTTGTCCTCACGTTGCGACCCCTTCTCCTTGTTCTCGGTATTTAACTTGCCGGCCTGTTTAAAGACCCAACAGCTTCTGTTGGTATGATTGGCTGGTTTATCGGGGGTGCCGTGGATCTGACATGGACGATCGAGTATGTAGTCCAAGCTGGATGTGCCCGGATTATTTCTTTTAAATGGCTTCTTCCGTTGGCCGGACTTGGAGCGACTGAATCCGGCTTTGACTGTCGTGTCATCAGTATTGTCACCATTGCTTCGACGCTTGTGCCTGTTGCGTCGGGGCTTGCCGTTGCTATTTCTGGCTTCAAAGGTGCCAGGTTCGCTTGCATTAATATTGCTACGGGCTAGCCAGCTATCTTCACCCGCGCAAAAGCGGGTCATTAGTGTCGTGAGCGCTTCCATGGACTTTGGCTTTTCTTGGCCGAGGTGTTGGGTGAGCCATTCGTCGTGGATGCTATGCTTAAAGGCCGCTAGGGCTTCGGCATCCGGACAGTTGACGATCTGGTTCTTTTTAGTTAGGAGCCTAGTCTAGAATTTCCTGGCTGACTCGCCGGGTTGTTGAACTATGTGACTTAAGTCATTGGCATCCAGAGGTCGGGCGTATATGCCTTGGAAGTTGTCGCAGAAGTCATCTTCGAAGTCCTCCCAGCTGCCAATAGAGTTTTCAGGCAGGCTGTTTAACCAGTGCCGAGCTGGTCCCTTGTGTTTTAGCGAGAGGTATTTGATGGCATGAAGATCATCACCGTGGGCCATATGAATCTGGAGAAGAAAATCCTCAATCCATGCTGCGGGATCTGTTGTTCCATCATATGATTTGATATTCACGGGTTTAAACCCTTCTAGGAATTCGTGCTCCATTACTTCGTCAGTGAAGCAGAGGCTGTGTGTGGCACCTCTATATCGGGCCAAGTCGCGACGCAGCTCGGATGGAGTCCGCCTGCATTTTTCGGCCCGGACGTGGTTATGCTTGTCACGTCCGGCTAGATAGCCGTCGTCGCGCACCGGGGCACGCCCCCGCGATCCGTAGATCGATCTTGTCTGACCTTCTCTATTTTCCAGGTCCTGCCGCATGTCATATGTATATCCCCGAGCTGTTATGTCTCTACCTTTATGATGAGGTAGTATGGGCTGGAGTTCGGCTTGAGTTGTCGTTTTGTCCTGGCCACGTGGTGGTCGGTCAGCCGCGTTACGAGCTGATGGTACGGGCTCAAGTTCCTCATCGTCGAATTGAGGTAGCAGCTTACGCTTCGGGTAGCTTTTGGTTGGGCGCTCAAGGCCATATTCCTCGACTGCCAGGACATTAGTCCAGATGTGGTTGAGTAGATCTTGATCAGCTTGAAGCTGCTACTGCTTCTTTTTCAGACTCCTTGGAGTGGCTATTAGCTGGCGCTTAAAGCGCTCCTGCTCGAGGGGTTCCTCAGGCACGATAAAGTCTTCGTCGCCGAGGCTCCCCTCATCCTCGGAGAGTGGAAGATAGTTATTGTCCTCCGAGTCTTCGTTTACGGCCTGTTCATCAAGGCTAACTTGCCCATCTTCCCGATCATCCTGTTCGGAACTTGGTTCGACGGGGTCTTCTTGGTCTTCAGCATCGTCCGAAGTATTGTTATCTCCTGTGCCGGTATTGCTGTCTTTTACACTAGAGCGGCGATGCTGATGTCGGCGCTTTGGCTGTATCTCAGGAGGTTTATCCTTGACTAGATCTTTCTCATTATCGATGTTACCCTCTTTTGGTGTGTCCACCATGTACACGTCATACAAAGAGGTGGTCGTCTAGCGTCCAGTAAACGGCGGCTTTCGGGCCTGCTCTTCTTCGGCATCGTCGTCCATACCGTCGATGTCTTCGGAGCCATAATCGAGCATGTCAGTTAAGTCCTCGACAGTGGCTATGAAGTGGGTGGTGGGTGGGACGTAAAATTCCCTGCTTTCAGCCCCTAGTCCGGGCTGGGCGTAGTTCGGACGTTGCTCCTCTGTAATGATGAGGGATCGCATCAAGTCCAGAGCCTTGCTTAAAGGCGAGGTTTTGCTCGGGAGAAGAGAGTCCATGGAGTATGGCGAGAAAGAGACTCCTTGGCCGAACTCACACGATGCTAACTCCGAGGGATCGGAGCCAGTGTCCGGAGAAGAGTCTAGCTTCATGATGGTTGCCAGCAATACTACCTTCTCCGGCTCTCCCGTACTGGGCTTAACTCAGGAATCCCGTCTTCGGACCTGGCGATGCGCTCTGGATCTAAGGCTAGAGCGGAGGTTGGGGTCGTGAACCCTTGGAAGATCATGTCTCCTCGGATATCCACGACATAGTCCAGATTTCCAAAACAAATCTGGTGACCTGGGGCGTAGCTGTCGATCTACTCTAGATGGCCAAGCGAGTTGGCCCATAGTGCGAAGCCGCCGAATATGAAGATCTGGCCGGGGAGAAAAACCTTCCCCAGGGCGGCGTTGTTGTAGATGACTGATGGAGCCATCGAACCTTCTGATGATGACGTAGCGGAACTCTCAATGAAAGCAGCAATGTCGGTGCCAAAACCGGCGGATCTCGGGTAGGGGGTCCCGAACTATGCGTCTAAGGTTGATGGTAATAGGAGACGGGGGACACGATGTTTACCCAGGTTCGGGCCCTCTTGATGGAGGTAATACCCTACTTCCTGCTTGATTGATCTAGATGAATATGAGGATTACAAGAGTTGATCTACCACGAGATTGTAATGGCAAAACCCTAGATGTCTAGCATGTGTGATCGTGATTGCCTCTACGGACTACACCCTCCGATTTATATAGACACCTTAGGGGCCTAGGGTTGTATAGAGTCGGTTTACAGAGGAAGGAATCTTCATATCCGTACGCCAAGCTTGCCTTCCACGCAAAGGAGAGTCCCATCCGGACACGGGAGGAAGTCTTCTATCTTGTATCTTCATGGCCCGTCAGTCCGGCCCACGTAACATAGCCCAGACGCCCGAGGACCCCTTAATCCAGGACTCCCTCAGGGAGCGAGAAGAAGGAGATGAGCAATGGGGGCTCCACCCCTCTCCTCATTTATAGCCAGGAGGAGGCCAACCATCGACCTCCACGATCACACATAATGATGCATTTATTCTGCATGCAGTAGGGTCTCGTCAAGTCGAACGGTTGTCGAGGCAGCATGGGGAAGCGGAGGCGCCCATGTGCCATCAATCTCCATGCGTCGACCGAGGCCGCAGGCAGTTGGGGCCCGCGGCGCTCCGCACCTGCCCTTTGGCTTCGCCCCGAATCCAAGTTCGAGCGCGCCTTGGGCCCGGGGGCTACTGTCGGCGTCCTGGGAATGGGGGTGCCCAGACTTGCATACCTGCGGCCCACGACGTGGCCCCACCAACAGCCCGGTACGGCCTAGCTTCGGCAGCAACTACTCAAGACCCTCACGAGGGGCCAAGCCTCGCGAGGCGGACGACACCAAGACCTCCCAGGGGGCGGCCTCGCTAGGCTGGCTCCCTAGGAGCGGAGATATCTATGCAGGGCGAGCCTCGCGAGGTTCACATGATGTGAGCTATGATGATGAAGGCCAGGCGGGCGCCAGCGGGCGCAGTGTACCAGTTTCCTCTTTGGTGCTAAAGAGGCAAGCGCAGCCGAGGAGTTCTGAGGTATCAAGCAAAGGTTTCCATATCGGTGCAACATGACCAAGACTAGCAGGACGGCAGGACGGAGGTCATCGCGGAGCCCACATCAGCATCACCACCAGAGCCTTTGGTAGGCGAAGACTACTTTTGTCAGGATAGCTTGTACTAGTTGTCTCCCTTCAAATTGGTCATTGTGGGATCCCTTCCCGCCTACATTTGGGAAGAAGACCAGGGCCTCTATAAATAGGACTAGCCACCACCGTAGGAGGCATCTCATCTTGTACCGGATCCGTTCCCCCAAGGCCGTCTCACTAGCTCATCGAGCTCAAGAACAGCTCACCTCTTGAGGCTGTTCATCCACTGTACTAGTTCATCCTCTGCCCCTCGAGGCAATCCACCACCACACTGGAGTAGGGTATTACACCACAAGGTGGCCCGATCCAGTATAAACCCTGATGTCTCTTGTTCTTCGGGTTCGTCAAGCTAGGATGTGGAATCGTTAGGTAGTCAGGCTGGGGAGAAAGATTCCTTCGTGCGCAGCCCAGAGTTCGAACCTCTCACAGGTCTGCGGAGCCTTGAATCCGACATAACCCACCAGGGTGCACCTGGGCCTCCTGGCGCGCCCTGGTGGGTTGTGCCCCCCTCGGGGCACCCTCCAGGCGTAGCTAGGGCCCATTAGGTTCCTTCTGGTCCATAAAAATTCTTCGTAATGTTTCGTTGTGTTTGGACTCCGTCTGATAATTATTCCCTGTGATATAAAAACATGCAGAAAATAGCAACTAGCACTTGGCACTATATCAATAGGTTAGTTCCAAAAAATAATATAAGATGACTATAAAATGATTATAAAACATCCAAGATTGATAATATAACAGCATGGAACAATCAAAAATTATAGATACATTGGAGACGTATCAGCATGTAAAGTCCTTCACTTCATTGATGGTCAATTAATACAGCGCATGCAAATTGAGTGGACGTGAGGGAGGAAGTAGTTGAGAAGTACATTACTACTCCACTGTGTGCATGCGAGTAGTTAAATCATGGGTTGCCACTTCCATTGGTATCCTTCGTATTTTGTGCCAATTTTTTACCGTATTTTTAAGTACAATAATATTTATGCATGTCATAAAAAGTAATATCATCAAACGCATTTGAACATACTCATATGGTAAAAAACTGGCACAAAAAAGGGGCCAATAAACCAGGACATAGGCAGCATGATCAATTTTTTCCTGGGCTACTATTGGTGGCCTTTGTATTCAAATATGGACGAAGTGGAGTAGTACTATCTTTATCTTAGCCTCGTAGGGATCTCCCAGCGCCTAGGCTCGCCTCCCCGCCTCGTGCACCGGATCTCGCCATGGAGGATCCCGCCACGGATAATCCCTTAGATCCCAGGATCCCACGGGCTGCCCTCTCGCTGCGGCTCGCATTACTGCCGCCTTTGAGCGAAACTCACATGTGTTTTAGAGGGGATCCATTGCTCTGGAATTACAGATCGGTGGCACCAGAAGACATGCCATGGCTGCGTTTCAGGTGGTGGGCAGCAAGGGCAAATTGGATCGCGGAAGCATTGCACCGATTGGAGAGAAGTTCGAAGGAGTTGCGCCTCGCGTAGCACAAGGCGGAGGTGCAAGTCAATCTAGGGGAGAGATGCTGAGGTATGTCAGCATCTGGTAGCGTCGCGTTGATTTTGAGCTAGGGCTAATGGTAGAGATCATATACACGGAGTCAACTGTGGAGGAAAGAACGCGCATTCCTTTGGAATGGCATGAGCAGCTGATGGCACTGTTCAAATGGGCGGTAGGAGAAGCCAAATCGCAGAACCAACTGCGGCGACGCTGCTGGGCATGCATCATAGGCGAGGTGAGCTGCCCTCCTTCCCAGCCAGTGATGCAGTGACCTACTCGGTTGCTGCTGCAGTGAACTTGCATCGCCATGGTGGTTTGCAACTGTGACTATCACTCCATCTATATGTATTGTATTCCTGTGAAAATACTTGGTCATTTGGAAAAAGATGGTAATTAATTTATCACTAGTTTTTGAATGCTTGGTCGTGACAATCACAGGAAGCCACAACCAGAAGTCTCCATCGCGTAATACTTACGGTCGGCCGCACCAATAGACGGTCGATCGGACCCGCGACACGCATCGGCTTGGTCTGACATGTACGACCAGTTACATCACTGACTTGTGCGACCGAATTTGAGCAGTAGTACTTGAAATTTGTGTTCCAGGAAACTCATCGGGAGCCATTTCGGGCCTCAAAACCAAAACCATCAATTAATCTTTAGCTTGTCCCCATCACATTCCAAAGTGTATAGTATAATTAAGTGCAAACCTCCTCACACCTAGTACGTATCAAACCTGAACATGTTCCCACTATGCAGGTTTTAGTACTAGTGCTAGTACTAGGTTATAAAAAGGGAAACTAGTACCTAGCCGAAAGTCACTCTACCTCTTCCTCCTCAAAAGTCTTTCTTGTTCGTCCGTCCTTGCCATGGCCGGTGTGCAGACCTCTAGGTGGAGAACTACTCGTAACAAGGGAGCGGCAACCAAGACCGTAGAAAAAAGAGGGCTCGCGCCTGGCAGATACCTCGAAAGATCTCTCCACTACAAAAAAACGACACATCCGTGACATTTTGGGACGAACGAAATTTTTTCTGTTATACATATCACACTTCTATGAAGATAATTGTGACAAAACCCGGTATCATCATAGATGTGGTGGGCTCCTACTTCTATGACAAAAAATCATGACAGAAAATGGGCTTTTCGTCCTGGGCGGGCCAGAGACGCAGCTGCATGACATTCTTTGGGCCGTCCCTGACAGAAAAAACCGTGGTAGAAGCGAGGGGGAGGAAAATTTCGGGGAGTTGCCGGTTACGGTGGGAGGTCGGGGGCAGAGCGATATGTGTTTCTCTCGTACAGGTACGCGCGTGTGTGCGAGGCGTTGGCTCTAACTGAACCCGAGCAAGGCATTAGGCTCTAACTGAACCCGAGCGATTGCACTGCAGGCTTCGCGTTACTGAACCCGAGCGATCGATCAATGGCTGTTAACTGAACCCGATGGAGCGATTCCTTCGCTACTGCTGCTAACTGAAGTCGATCGATTGGATGAACAGTGAGCGTTGCGGGGGGGGGGGGGTTGGATGAACAGTGAGCGGTGGCGTTGCCTCTGGATGAACATGACCCCGTGGTGTGGAGGGCTGGATGAACAGTAGACGGTGGAGGGGTGGCCGTGGAGGGGTGGTTGAACAGGACCCCGTGGTGTGGAGGGCTGGATGAACAGTAAATGGTGGAGGGCTGGATGAACAGTAGATGGTGGAGGGGTGAATGAACAGTAGCCGATGGAGTAGCGCGCGATGGAGGCTGGA
This sequence comes from Triticum aestivum, assembly GCF_018294505.1. Lineage (NCBI taxonomy): Eukaryota > Viridiplantae > Streptophyta > Magnoliopsida > Poales > Poaceae > Triticum > Triticum aestivum. The sequence goes on along the minus strand of NC_057795.1, from coordinate 186,194,967 downwards.
TGAACAGGAGTCCGTGGAGGCTGGAGGAGGTCGACGGTGGAGATGAACAGTATCCCGTGGAGTCCCGTTTTGCAGTACACCACACCCCTGCCAATGAACAGGATCCCCGTTTCGACCGTAGGAGGTCTGTTTCCTCCGTGTTGCGGTACGCCACACCCCTCCCGATCAACAGGACCCCCGTTTCGACCGTAGCAGGTCCATTTCGTCCGTTTTGCGGTACGCCACACCCCTCCCGATCAACAGGACCCCCGTTTCGACTGTATGATGTCCATTTCCTCCGTTTTGTGGTACGCCACACCCCTCCCGATCAACAGGACCCCGTTTCGAACATGGCCGGTCGAACACAAGGCCGTTTCCTCCATTCTGCGGTACACTAGGCCTCGTTTCCATCGCCTGTTCCATCCAAGCCAGTTGGCTCCCACGCGTTCCGTTGCCTCCCGATGAACACGACGCATTCCGTTGCCTCCCCATGAACACGACGCATTCTGTTGCCTCCCCATGAACACGATGACGACGCTGTTTCTCCGTTCCGACCCAGCCATGTACGTATGCGCGAGTAGGCGTTCGAGACCCTGCCCGTATGTACGTACGTGGCCGTATTTTCTTTCTTGCACCCTTGCCGTTGTACGTACGTGTACATGCTACGTGCGCGCCTCTACATCAACACGTGCGCGCCTCTACTACGACACGTGCGTGCCTCTACATCGACCAGTATGTACGTACACTTATGCGACCAGAATGACAACGCTACGTACGCTTCGACCAGGTGGGTCCCGATTGTCAGGCACTTCCTTGCCTGCGAAGATGGAGCTGGTGGGTCCCAGCAGTCAGGGGGGCGAATCGTTTTGGTTTTTTTTTGCCCGGATGCACTTCCTTGCGTGCGAAGATGTAGCTGGTGGGTCCCAGCAGTCAGGGGGGAATGCTTTTTTCGTGAAATACTGGTGGCCCGTCCGGTGGGTCCCTGCTGTCAGGTGGAGGAATAATTATTTTGTGCATAATAAGGAGGCACTTCCTTGCGGCCGCCGTGGACCCAGTTGTCAGCCTCTCCACACACATTACTCTTCCGATGGAAGTAAGTTGTTGACCACATTGACCACGCCGCGCCGAGAGCACCACGGCGGTGGACGACGGCGAGGCCAAGGAAGGGGACGACACGGAGCCGGGGAAGACGCAGCAGTGGATGCCCACGCGAAGAGTAGTACGAGGGTGAGGCTGCCGTCGCCGCAGAATAACAGTGGGTGTGGGTGAGTAGAGGGATGGCCTGGCCAACGGTGGGAGTAGTAGGGGGCAGTGAGGCCTCCGCCGCATCGCAGCCGGCCACGGGAGGCAGGAGCACGAGGCACGACCGGCGCTGGTTTGGGAGGCTGGAGCAAGAAGACTAGAGGTTGAAGAAGGACTACAGCCGTTGGATGGACATCGTACGGTCACTGGAGCTAGAATCGTGCATATTATTGACTAAGATGACAAAGCCCTTTGTCCCCGTCAACTTAGTAGGCCCACAAGTCAGCCTGCCACTATACTGGGTCCCAGCTAACAGGCGGAGTATTCATTTTTTTGTCCGTAATAAGGAGGCACTTCCTTGCGTGCGAAGATATAGTTGGTGGGTCCGAGCTGTCAGCGGCGGTAACATTTTTTTTGCAAAATACAGAGGCCCTTTCAGTGGGTCCCTAATGTCAGGTGGAGGAATCATTATTTTGCGCGTAATAAGGAGGCATTTCCTTGCGTGCGGCCGTGGACCCAGCTGTCGGCCTCTCCACGTACAGTCCACTTCAGATGCATGTCGGTCGTTGACCATGTTGACTAGGCCGCGTTGAGAGCACCAGGGCGGTGGACGACGGTGAGGCCTAGGAAAGGAACGACACGGAGGCAGGGAAGACTCGGCAGTTGTTTCCCACACGGAGGGGAGTATGACTGTACGAGGGTTTACTGGTTCGTCTGCCATCGCCGGAGAATAACAGTAGGTGTGGGTGAGTAGAGGGATGGCTATGCCAGCGATGGGAGTACGGTGGGGCGTTGAGGCCTGTGTGGCAGTAGAGCCGGCCGTGGGGAGGAGGGAGCAGGCAGTCCCGCCGGCGCTAGTTTGAGTGGCTGGAGCAGGAAGAGCAGAGATTGAAGAAGCACGACGGCCGTTGGATGGACATCCAACGGTCACTGCTTGTGCGTCAACCTTGTTTTTTAGGAAAGCCTCAAATCTGTGGAAAACAGCATACAGCCCATCTGCCATTATTTCTAATAATTTACAGCCCATTTGCTAATTCTTAAGGTTTTTTTGGAGCCCATATTCTTTTTGTTAGCATTACAGCCCATATTGTGGCCACGGTTAAAAAATTATACGAAATTTTGCATTTTTTGGTGCGGTCCGAACTGTTTTTAATCCCGAAATTTCGACTCACATTCAAACTGATTTTAAAAATAAATGTATATCAATATAAAATCCAACAAATTCTCCACGCATAAAAATTAATGTAATTTAAAATCTCGAAATGAAAAAAAGATATTTGAAACTAATTGCCGGTTTGATGTGTTTTAAAAATGTACAACCCATTTCTCATTACTGATAGGCCATTTTCTCGGCCAGCCGAATGAAGCTCTCCTCGTCTTGAAAGATTTGCAGCCCAACAGGCCTGACAAAGCGACTTACTTGGAAAATCACAAAAAAACTGGGCTGTGGCCTTGGACCCAGCTGTCAGCCTCTCCACGTACAGTACTCTTCCGATGGAAGTCGGTCGTTGACCATATTGACCACGCCGCGCCGAGAGCACCAAGGCGGTGGACGACGGCGAGGCCTAGGAAGGGGACGACGCGGAGCCGGGGAAGACGCGGCAGTGGATGCCCACCCGGAGAGGACTACGAGGGTTCAATGGTTCAGCTGCGGCGTGAGGCTGCTGTCGCCGCAGAATAACAGGGGGTGTGGGTGAGTAGAGGGATACCCTGGGCCAGCGGTGGGAGTAGTAGGGGGCGGTGAGGCCTCCGCGGCATCACAGCCGGCCACGAGAGGCAGGAGCACGTGGCACGACCGGCGCTGCTTTGGGCGGCTGGCGCAAGAAGACCAGAGGTTGAAGAAGCACTATGGCCGTTGGATGGGCATCATACCGTCACTGGAGCTAGAATCGTTCATATTGACTAAGTTGACAAAGCCCTCCGTCCTCGTCAACTTAGTAGGCCCACAAGTCAGCCACCCACTATGGTGGGTCCCAGCTAGCAGGGGGTATTCATTTTTTGGTGCGTAATAAGGATGCATGTCGGTTTTTGACCACGTTGACCAGGCCGCGCCGAGAGCACCAGGGCGGTGGACGACGGCGAGGCCTAGGAAGGGAACGACATGGAGGTAGGGAAGACTCGGCAGTTGTTTCCCACGCGGAGGGGAGTACGACTGTATGAGGGTTTACTTGGTCGTCTGCCGTCGCCGGAGAATAACAACAGGTGTGGTTGAGTAGAGGGATGGCTAGGCCAGCGATGGGAGTACGGTGGGGCGGTGAGGGCTGCGCGGCAGCACAGCCAGCCGCGGGGAGAGGGAGAAGTCAGTCCCGCCGACGCTTGTTTGAGCGGCTGGAGCAGGAAGAGCAGAGATTGAAGAAGCACGACGGCCGTTGGATGGACATCGTACGGTCACTGGAGCTAGAATCGTTCATATTGACTAAGTTGACAAAGCCCTCCGTCCCCGTCAACTTAGTATGCCCACAAGTCAGCCTCCGACCATGGTGGGTCCCACCTAGCAGGGGAAGTATTCATTTTTCTGTGCGTAATAAGGAGGCACTTCCGGTGGGTCCGAGCTGACAGCGGGGGAACGTTTTTTCGCGAAATACGGTGGTTCGTCCAGTGGGTCCCAGTAGTCAGGGGCAAACATTTTTTTCGCGAAATACGGTGGCCCGTCCGGTGGGTCCCAGTAGTCAGGGGGAAACGTTTTTTCGCGAAATACTGGTGGCCCATCCGGTGGGTCCCCGCTGTCAGGTGGAGGAATAATTATTTTGCGCGTAATAAGGAGGCACTTCCTTGCGGCTGCCGTGGACCCAGCTATCAGACTCTCCACGTACAGTACTCTTCCGATGGAAGTCGGTCGTTGACCACATTGACCACACCACCGTCGAGAGCACCACGGCGGTGGACGACGGCGAGGCCTATGAAGGGGACGTCACGGTGCGGTGTGAGGCTGCCGTCGCCACAGAATAACAGGGGGAGTGGGTGAGTGGAGGGATGGCCTGGCCAGCGGTGGGAGTAGTATGGGGACGGTGAGGCCTCCGCGGCAGCACAGCCGTCCACGGGAGGCAGGAGCATGCGGCACGACCGGCGCTGCTTTGGGCGGCTGGGGCAAGAAGATGAGAGGTTGAAGAAGCACTACGGCCGTTGGATGGACATCGTTGACCACGCCGCACCGAGAGCACTAGGGCGGTGGACGACGGCGAGGCCTACGAAGGGAACAACACGGAGCCGTGGAAGACATGGCAGTGGCTGCCCACGCGGTGGAGAGTACGAGGGTTGACTGGTTCGGCTGCCGTCGCCGGAAAATAACAGGAGGTGTGGGTGAGTAGAGGGATAGACAGGACAGGGATGCGAGTATGATGGGGCCGTGAGGCCTGCCCGGCAGCACTGCCGGCCACGGGAGGCGGGAGCGGTTCCGACGGCGCTGGTTTGGGCGGCTGGGGCAGGAAGATCAGAGACTGAAGAAGCACGATTGCCGTTAGATTGACATCTAACGGTCTGATGCTGGTAGAGTCGATTGTTGACTAAGTTTCTTTTTTGTGAAACCTTGTGTATGCATGAACTTGGTAGGCCCACAAGTCAGCCTCCAAATCTGTGGCAGACAACATAAAGCCCATTTGCTATTTTTTATAATTTGCAGCCCATTTGCTAATTCTTAAGTAATTTATTACAGCCCATTTTCTGCCCAGGACCACGGTCAAAAAGTTCAACCTTATTTTGCATATTTCGGTGGAGTCCGAACTGTTGTAATCCCAAAATCATAAACATTTTTTTAAGAACTTATTGATTTGCCAAAAAAAATCATTTTGTTTTTGTGAGCAAATAAGACGTGGGACAATTGAGTTGGTTTAAGGGAAAACCAGTGGTAAAAAAATCAGCGCTGGGTGGGAAAAAACAACAAAAATAAGGATGTAAATATGAAAAGGGAATTTCATGTGTTTTCAATATAATGATACGTGTATATGAACTAGTAAAACTATAGGTAGAGATTAGAAAACGGATGTAGGACATGCGTTTCAAGAGGAAAATAGAACTGGGCTGTGTGTTTGATTCAGTAAAAAAACTGCCTGCGGATGTTGTAAGACAAAATATAACTAACGCTGGCGGGCCAGAGGCCAGTAGATACCTGCTGGATCTTTGTGCCCCGTTGTCGTCATGGGCTGGGCCTGTTAAAAACAAAACCAACCCTGGGCAGTCTGCAGCCCAGTTGAAACTTGCTCGACCTGAAAAAACAATATACGTGCTCAATAAACGAGAGAATTCTGCAAGTACAGACTGATAACTGGGATGCAGCACGGATATTGTTTTTTTATCGTGATAATAAGTGCATGCACTTGTTTCGAAAAAATTGGAGAACTGGGAATTCGAACGGCGGGTGCTTATGCTACCCATCAAATAAAAATCAGGTGCCTGAAAATTCGTTTCGAAACAAATGATTCAGCTTTATATCCACGCCGACCCTCGGCATGATGGTTGGAAGCAAATGCAAGTTCATACCAAAAGATCGTTAACAACAATACCAACTTGCGGACGACAAGGTAGTACAACTACCAATACCTAACTAACTTATAATCTTTTTACTCCTGGCCCTAGTGTTCGTCTGGTAGAAAATCTTGCAGAGGACCAGTTCCCGCTCCTTCTCTTGCTCCAGGTCCCCGAGGTGGTACTGGTGCATCACCCAGTTGGTCCTCTGCTGGTCGAAGTTCTTGTTGGTGTGCAGCACCAGAACCTTTTTTGCTGCCCGTCTGCCGGCCGTTGACCATCACCGGCAAGGTATTGCCGGTCTTGTGCCACATCGCGTGCATGCCGCACTCCGACTGTATCTTGCGACGCGTCCACGTGCCCCTTTTGAACGCCCTGGAATTGCGCTGGAAGAATTGCTTCCTTAGGCCACTCAGTGTGATACCTGCAGTATTGTGGAATACAGGTTTTAGTGTACGTAGTTGGCATTTTCATAACATCTTTGGCATGTTGCAGTCACTTGTTTCACTTTTTATTAACTGTCAAATTGTAATTGCTTCACCAGGTCTGCGTAAAAGAAAAATAGAGCTATAAACAAAGGAATATGTTTGTGCAAGTAGACAACCGATCAGTGTCTTACCTGGAAGTTTCTCAGGTTGGGTGTAGCATATGCTGTGCTCGCTGTCGATGGTTGGTATGAACAAATCGATGAGAGACTGAAATCTCGTGCTGTCAGCACTCACTTTGTCCTCAAGGTGCTTGATCAACTCCTGATCCGTGGGATCGAACTTGACGCCAGCCGGCAGCACCGGCCAATCCTTCTTCGACTTGCATCGGTAATTCTAGTTGTATGGTACTCAATGTATGATCAATCGACTTTTTTAAGTGAATGATGAAAGATTTCGACAGATAAGTGGTACTCCAAATCTGAAGTCCAGAATACCCGAACATGCTGTCGGGATTCTTGTGTCACCTCACGCGCAGCGTGTTGTCACGTCAATTCAATGTGTGGACATGATGAATAATTTGACCGACGTATACTAGTACTGCTACTGTACTACTTACTAGTCGTATTTAGTGTCACAATTTATACATAGGTTTAACTAACAAGTACGCACTTGAAGCCTAACTGATATATATATATATATATATATATATATGGCTTCTGCACAGCATCTCCATCATCATTATCAGTACATCCTACGCAGGTGAGTTAGGATGCACTTGATCCCAGGAAGGTATCTATCCTTCAAACCAGAGGAGTGCTTCAAACTAACAACAGTACATAATATCCAACAAAAGAGGGTCGTGCTACAGCAGCAGAATACATGGCTCAGTCTAGATATCAGCACGAATCAAGTTGTGCATATTTGTTGTTGGCATGAACCACATCGCCGCATGTCGGGTTTGCAAAAGCCATCCATCGCATGGAAGCTTGATGCCTTTCACACACTAAAGATTACCTGGCAACAAGCTGTGTCGACGAATCTCTGGATATGGTGATTCATGAAACCCATGGTATGATGTGTAAACACAGCCCCCCCTCGCGAATGGAAGTTGCATAGCACAGTAATCATCGCCGGTGATATGATCGATGATTGGTTGGATGATCGGATAATTGAGCCCGAGGAACAAGGAGTGGTTGCCGAGGCTGTAAACCCGCCTCCAGTTGAATACGCCTGGCCCAACGGAGCTGGGATCTTTCTCGAACACGAAGCAGCCATAGCCATCAATGTCACGAACGCCCCACGCATTGTACTGCATGTGGTTTGATGTAATGGTTTGGTCAATTTGGTACGTGCGAATGAGCATCAAATGACCGCCGTCAGCTGAACGAGCGATAAACCACCACCCATCGGCTGGTATGATTCCAGGTCCTGGAATCATGAAGGCCAGCGCATTTGCGTCTGCTGCAACAATTCAAATTGGAGACCAAAAGGACAAAAATAAACAATCATGTTCAGAGTATGTGTGGAATTAAGATTATTATAACAGTGACACATATCATAGACAGAGAATTGCAATGCCGTGGTCATAATCATACCCCAAGTTAAAAAAATAAGCCAATGGCTTTCATATTCTAGCAACATGTCATGGTTCAAACATCATGTAACAATGAGAGGAAAACAGCTATGACAGCGCCTACTCATATTCTACCATAGCACTTACTACTACTGTTCTCATATCAACTCTAAGCAATAACATGCGTTGTTATAAAAATCTTGTAAACGAGAGTAACATATAGCAATCATGATGTCATGCTCATAATATGTATTCTAACAATCATTAGATGCCAATTGTTCTCATATCAACTCTAACAATAACATGTGTGGTCATAAAAATCTAGGAAATGAGAGGAACATATAGCAATGATGTGGTTATAGACATGCTATGCATTCTAAATTTGTAACAAATGAACAGGCAGTCGTATTCATAAGGTAAAGATGAGATGAGATAGAACAATTACACGACGATAGATTCCACCAGTATAGGCAGCCAATCTGTGCGTCGACCGCGTAAACGATGCCATCGTGCACTATAGCATCAGACAGAAATGTTGCCTCAACAGGATTGATGATGAGCCATAACCATGTATGGCGACCGGATTCCAGATAGACTAATCCCATGTTGAACAAGGCAATGAGCTTGTAATCCATGTAGTCTTCTGATGGTGTGGGCACTTCGCAGATTACAACTTTCTGCAAACAGAGGTCGAGCCAAAAGCTTGACGCGTCTCGTGCGTAGTAGGCAGGAGTGTCCGGCGGGCCGCGAGGCTCGATGTCGGCGGTATCCAACGATGGAAGGGTGATCTCTCGCTGGGTGTAGATATCCACGAGACGCCACGGACTACCGGTGTGGTGGATGAGGACGATCCAGTTGGCCTTCATGCCCGCCCAGTAGTGGCCGCGCATGAAGGACAGGTGGACGGGTAGTGGTAGCATGTCGAGGGGCACCACGGCAACCTCCGTAGGATCGTCAAGTCGGTGTCTGGGCCACCTGCGAGGATCGGGCATCAGCAAGCAGGGTGTCTTGAAAAGAGCCGGCCGGTTGCAGACGAGTAGACGGTACAAAGACACCGAGCATGCGGCCAGACGGACGGTGCTGAGTAGGTCCATACGACTACAGATCTGCTCCAAGAGAACATCGGGGAGGGAATTCCAATCGCGGCTCTGCGTGTCAGTCGGTTCTGCCATTGGGGTTTTCGGTGCCTGCGAGCCAGCGGGGAAGTGGATTCGGGCGGGCGAGCGAAGAAGCTTCTCCTCGTGTGGCCGAGCAGTGAGCGGGGGGATATGGTACGCGCGAGCTACCAAGGAAGATGGCGCGGGCGGGCGAGCAGTGAGCGGGGGTAAATGGTGTGCGGCCGACGATGGGGAAGAGAGGAGGAAGAAGAAGAGAGGAGGAAGAAGAGTGGAAGACGGGGAAGAAAGTGCATTAAATCTCAATTCTACTAGTACTACTACCAGGATATACCGTCCTTCGGAGTGTAAATAGTTACACCGATGACATGTGGGTCTACCACAAGAGGGCCCATATGTCAGTTAATGGAGGACAGAGGTGCGTAGGCGTATTTGCGGAAGCGTGCTCTACTGGCAAACATGATGGCAGTACTGGGTAAGGCTGATTTAGTAACAACAACACGCTGGTTCAGCTTATTAATTACGTGTCCCATCTGCTGCAGCGTGTATTGTCACTTCACTGCGAAGACTAGTTGAATAGTTCTCTCTGACCGAGATGGGGAATAATGGATCGCGAGGACTTCCTTTCTACAGTATCCCTATGCCTCTACGCTCACTTCACTCATTTTGCTCCGTACCTAGTCACTTGTTGAAATCTGTAGAAAGACAAATACTCCGTATTTGGGAACAGAGGGAGGCTTTTACTCCGTATTATTTGGGAACAGAGGGAGTATCACCATATGGAGGGAACAGAGGAAGCTTGAAATATGAACATGTCAATGGCAGGGAGTAAGCCCCATGCATGCATGCATGCATGCAACATGCAACACTCACACGTACACATGGACGCACGCAACACTCACGCACCCATGCGGCACACAGCACACGACGCAACACACACAGCTCACGCTCAAGTGCTCAACCTACTCCCTACGTCCGTGAAAGACTGTACATTTAGAGATTTACACATTGACCAGGGCATAATTAACGCCCAAAAGTAGCAGACTTATGTGTGCATGCGACCATTGAGATAAGAAGATTAAATGAAGGCCGTTGCATGCTGTAATTAAGGATAGACATGTAGCCTATACCTACAGCACAAGTTGGTGCATTAGTCAATCAATATCGATTTAGATTAAAGGCTAAATGCATTGGAAGTGTAGATGTACATTATGTACCACACTCTTTGTTTTGTAGCCGATGTACACTCTTTGTTGGAAGACCGAGGGAGGACACGTGCATGCACTCACATACACAGCCAGGGCGGTTCGCGCGCAAGGGTTGGACTCGTGTCGCGCCTGCGTAAAGTTTTGTTTAACTGATTTCTTTGCTCTGCCAACTGACAGGTGGGACCCAGAAACCAGGTGACAATTTAACCAGTCAACAAAGTGCCACGTCGACTATGTGGCCGGTCAGTAGGGTGCAATACGGTGCTCTACGATGAGCTAGTGATCGTATAATCGCCGCAAAACTATATATAGTGACCGTAAAGAGCGTATTGTTACATACGTTGACCGCCAGTGTATTTTTCTCGTTTCAAATTAAGCCATATTAATCGGAAAGGACGCAGTATGGACTACTACTAGTACTAGTACTCCTTTGATGTGTCCCGTCAACTCGCCGAACGAGGAGAAGCTTGCTTACTACGCCTCTCCCTCGCCCACGCGCGCGGTGGTTCGCAGGACGAGGAGAGGGTTTTGACTACAGCGCCCTCTCCCTCTCCCTCTCCCTCTCCCTCGCCCTCGCCCTCGCGGTGGACGTGCAGCAGTTCAATCGGTGTCAGATTGCCAGAAGCATATTGTACTGTAGTATCATCATTGTTGGACCTTCCGAAGAGGCGAAGAGCCAAGTGCAAGGTTCACACGAGTACGAACTGTTGAACCTCCCGAAGAGGCAAAGAGCCAAGCGCAAGGTTTTATAGGAGTTGTCGTCCTAGTAGGAGTGTACTACAACTATAGCGAACGATGCTACTGTATGATGCCGCCACGTCACGTATATCCAAAGCTGTGCCACCTTTTTTTCTCAAAGAGCGTGTTGGAGCCCGTGCAACAACCACACAAGTTGCACGTACACATAACACATTTACTAGTAATAAATTCTAAAGGACAAATGCCAGTATGCCACACAAGTTCATCTCCAATTCATGTGATAAATTTGTGCACGACTAGTCTACATATATTCACAGCGCTACCGTTCACAATTACCGTACTCCACTTACACGTTATAGATGGGCTACATGCATGTCCTCCTCCAGGTTCCAGTCCCAGGTGTTCTTCATGGATGGCACGATCCATAGCGGTGGGCAACGGGAATCATTGTCGCAGCTTTCTAGTCCGGTTCCACACGATGGAGACTCATCCAAGCTGAAGCGGCATAAATCAGGGATAGCGTGTCCCAGCATGTCGTTCATCCGGCGGTGCGCAATGAAGACACAACCATGCTTCATGAACGGCAGGCCTTCCGTGTCGTGCACGGAAGGTGGCATCCGCTTCACAATGGGGTAGCTGTCCCCGATGAAAAGCGAGTACTCTCCAAGAGTGTTCCTCGGCACCCACGTAGCATCACGGGGGTCGAACTCGGCGCCGTTCATCTGGTACACGCGGCATCCCAGATCTGGACACATGGTGACGTACATAGTCAAGGTCCATGCATAATAATGTTGTGCTCAAATATGGCGGTCAGTAATACTGTGCAGCAAATAGTACTACTCCGGTATAGAGGAAGTAAAATAACCGGCTTATTATATATAGCCACTCTTGGCTACATGGATGAGATAGTAAGACATGGAAAAACAAAAATGGTGGCAGCTAGTGGGTTCAAGTCTTCAAGGGCCTAGCTAGCTATACGCGTCCTCCAAGGTAAAAAGTACTCCTACTAGTACTACTAAGTATACTACTAGTACAACAATGAAAGAGAAGGCGAGAGGGTTAAAAAATGGAATACCTGGGTAGATGGTGACGGTCCGATCGTGGTAGATTGTGTGACCATGTTGCACATCAGTGGTACCATGGGTAACGACTGCTAAGATAGTTGATCCCAATATGCCAAAGTCAGCTACAAGGTTCCAGGTTAGACCGAATCGCGGATGCAAATGCACATCCAGGATCGGCGATCTTATTTTGATCGGGGGATGACTGGTCCCTGCAAAATAATGGAGTACCGTTAGGGATGCAAATGATGGTTTGTGCATTCCGTTTGTAATCTCTCGTACCGTAGGATGGCAACCAGATGAAACAAGTCCCCTGGCTTGTCACCGCGAAGATGCGGCCTAGATGGCGCACGGCGTCTTCGAACGTGTAGGGGTACAAATCTGCCGTCGCCAACATGCGCCAGCCTCTGCCGTTACTGCGTCTTGCATTGATGGCAATCCTTATGTCGAACACCGCGATGAGATAGTAATCGTCGTAGCCGCGTCGCTTTGTCGGCGGGTCCGCAATTGCTATCTTCTTCAATCTCATGTAGGCATCATCATACGTATTCAAGCCCAGCCAGTCCGGAAGGCCGATCCCAATGGTGGAGAAGGGGTCTACCGGAACGGCCGCACTGCTGTGGATGTTGTGCAAAATGATGGTGGTATCCGGCCGGAGGTATGCAAGCCAATCTTCGTTGGCACCGACCCAGACCTATATATAAGACGGTGGGCAGCGGAGAAATTACGGGATGGAAATGGAATAACTAAGTACTACATGATCAAACTCCATTACTGACCTGCTCATCGGACAAAATCCGACTACCTCTCAACGTCGGCAACTCTAGCGGAGTCAACGTGCAACCATGGCCAGGGAGCGGTGGACTGTTCGAAGGATTGTCCCATAGAAGAACCTTCTCCTCGAGGACGCATGGAAGACCAACAAGCATGGCCTTTTCCCAAGCCTGTTTAAGCAGCGTCTTGAAAAAGTTGGTGCAGGAAGCACCGAGTCTTGCGGCGGTGAGGACGTCGGAGCGGCGTGCGATTTCTCCCAGAGGATCGTCGTCCAAGGTCTCCCAGCCCCGACGAGGAGGAGAACCGCCTGGCGAATCCATGGGAGCAGCGACGAACTGCCTTCTCTTCGGGGGAGGGGAACTGGCGAGGAGGAGATAAGAGCGTAGTAACCGCAGGGCCTCGTCCCTTCCAACTGTAGATCGTTCCTCAGCGAAGGGGTGAGGCTATTATTTACTACTAGTACTAGCATTATGGAACGTTATGGGATTGCATTATACTGTAAATAATAGCACTAGTAAGAAATTTTTGGCACTAGGTAGTAGTTTTTGGCGTGGATTAAGAAATTTTGGGTATGTTTTTGCCATTTTTTGTACACGCCAACTAGTGTCAAAAAACGTCTTACATTATGTGACGGAGGAGTACGTACTCGTACTGTAGCAGTACCAGTACTACTTTTCTCAACTAGTAGTGCGATGTACTGTACTTCTAGTCTAGTCTAGTATAGTGCACCAGTTTTGAACTCTTGAATCTCAGGGCCAAGGAGCTACAGTTGGAAGTGGAGGGTACTACTGTTCTCTAGAACCATCGCTGTACTATCAATGCAGGGGAAGTACACCTGCGTAGTGGCCTAGTGGGTACTCTCGGTGCTATATTCAGCCGCTCCTCTCACGTAGGAGTAGCTGGCCTACTCAGCCGCTCCTCTCACGCACACACTAGCAGCCTGTTTATCAGCGACGGTTACTGCGGGGGCAGAACATTTGAGTTATTTGATACAGCGAGACTAGGCTTTTCGCTTCCATTTGTGGAGGTGTAATGGATCTCGTCGAACTTTGTTAGTAGTTCCTTCTTTATGAATGAGATGAAGCAAAGCTTTTGCCTCCGTTTAAAAAAACACGTCAAGAGGAATTTCTTTTATAGTAGAGCCGATAATGGAGTGAAGTCCATGCGTGCAACGCCACAAGCTACAGAGTAGTAGTAGAGCACTTTACGTACGGAGCCATATTGCACAGTTCCCAATGCCCCGCCAGGCTTTTCCGGCTCCTCGGGCTTAATTGGGAGGCGCTAGTTTAAATATGCTACTAGCTGATGAGGAAGCTGCAAGCGAGGTGCGGCTAGGGCGAGCACGTGAGCCACGGGATGCTGGGAAGGAAAACCCGTTCACGTGGCTAGGCTGTCCAGTGCACCCAGATTGTGGGGCCGCACGTCCGTTCGACTTCAAAACTCAAACTACCCGTGTAAAATATGGCTCGCAGCAAAGTGTAGTAGTACTATTTTTTTTAAAGGTCGTCGTGCGTTAGGTCGGGATTGAACCCACAAAACGAGGTATACACTCCTGCGACCACTATTAGTACTCGTTGGAGTACAACGCAACCTAGAATCGCCTTTTGTCGCTAGTAGTACGTACATTGTTCCTTACAAGAAACCACTAAAATGCCAAAAAACTACTACCACTTGCATACGTGGCAGACTTAAGATAAGACTGCCTTATCAACCATTGTACATGCTCTTACTAACAAAAATCCTCGAGTGAGCTCCTACCTCTGGCCCGTCCACCTAGTCATCCTCGGCCATGGGACGCAGCTACCACCGAGGCAGAAGACGAGGTCAAAGCCGCCGGCGGTGCGGAGCCCATGTTGCGGCAGCCCGGATGCCAGCTCCGTCCGACGCTCGCGGCCACTAGCTAGCCAAGATAGCTCCACCCAGCTACTTGTCTGCAAGGTTTGCTAGCTAGATTGGCACGGCAGCGCGGCGGCTTGCTCGCGCGCGCCGCGCTCAGGCCAGCCATCTGGCTCGAGCGAAGGCCAGCGCGGCGGCTTGCTCGCTCGTGAGTCACGCTTGGGCCAGCCTGCCAACCCGTGCGGAGGCCAGCGCGGCGTCCGGCCCGTCCGGCGGAGCGGCGGCCAACTCGCTCATCACCGGCGCCACCGACGAACACGCATCAGTACTGTTTGAAGTAATGTTCAGGAAAAATAATGATTTGAGGGGGAATAACAGGATAGAAGGTCAGATGTGGGTCCCTCGTGTCAACGGTCAAACAAAATGTGTTGGTTTAAGCTGCCTCGTCAGCACGGACGTGTGGGCCAACCCTGTCATAAATGGGTTTAAACGAACCTAATCGGTAGGAGTACTAGGTAGTAGTTTTTGGCGTGGATTAAGAAATTTTGGGTATGTTTTTGCTATTTTTTGTACAATAGATTCTTCCTAGGGCTGGTTGAAAGTGGTAGTTTTTTGTTAAATACTCTACATATTGTAAGTAGGAGTGAAAGTTAAGCTTTGGAAGCCAATAAGCAAGGCTAGTTACATAGTGCATATGTGTACATGATTGAAAGTAAATATCAACCATGAGTGACTAATATCTTGATGGAAAACTCGAAACTATGGAATACTAGGAAAAAATGCATGGTTGGAAATACTAGCAATGTTCATGTCTGTTGCAACGAATCATAATTAGAATAATACTTATTCACAAACTTGGTACAAAACACTCTAATTTTGATATACATATGTTTCAATTAGAATATATTCCTTGGGCTGCTTTGGTGAGGTCAGGGAGGGATGTGGTTGGTTTTAAGATACTAATTATGGGTTTTTCTGCAAATTGGTAGACAAGTGGGATGTTGGTGAGAAAAGGCAACAACTTACCTCACAATCGTTAGATGTAGATCTAATGGTCAGAAACGACGGATGGCAGACACACCAGCATCACCAACTTAGTCTTGTGTAGGAGTACTAGCAAGATCCGTGCATTGCACGGAACATCAAGATGCATTTTTTTATAAAACACTTGTTGTGATTGACCCTTGCGGGAGTAATCCCATGTGTAAAAACTAATGATATCTCGAGAAATATGAGATAAGGTGAAGAGGAGTGGGGTGTGGTGGTGGTTGGTGGTCGGACTGAGCGGAGGCATGGGGATTGACGACGCCGGCAGCGGCCACCAGGCCAGTTTGTTCCAGAGGCTTCCTTTCTTAATTGCTCAACAATGAGGTTTGTTGGAGATAGGGATGAACGAGGGAAGGCCTTGTCTGCAAATGTGGAGAGGGGTGCGGGTATCTTTTAGTTTAATTTCCATCCGTCAGATATAGATCGGACGGTCTATATTGCAAGATGGCACACGTACCATCATCACCACCTCGGTTTTTTATAAGAGAAGAAATATAAGTATGGAGATACAAACGTATTATCGATACTTGCTTCCGTAAACTAGCATCTACATTCTATTCAACGCCTCGGCATGTGGGGCCTTAGCACAATGACTTCTCGACTGTGTAAAACAAAGATTTTCCCGTCGCCGACAAGGAGGGGGTGACGGCGGCGCGCTTTTTGGCTTGCTCTAGTCCTAGTAGTCATACTAGGTGGTCTAAGCACGTGTAGATTTATTCTTTTTCACGTCTCGTGTTCGCCGTACTGCCACGACTGTTGATGAATAGACGGTAAGTTATTCACGGGGAAACCCTTGATGAGCGTGTTTGCGAGAGAGAGAGAGAGAGACAGTGTGCGTGTGTGATATGTTAGAGACTGAGGCAATGATAACAGATTCTTTGTGTCTATGTGTGTGGAGGATAGAGAGAGACATGTACATGGGGCTTTGTGTTGTGTAACGTGGAGACACATATACATAATTAGAGAGTGAGTGTGTGAGATACACATGCGGACATGGGGAGAGATGAGGATCCAGATAAATGGGTGTTTGTGCGTGTTTGTGTGTGTTTGTGCACGCGTTTGTGTGTGAGAGGGAGAGAGTGTACGTGGAGTAGAGAGACCACTGATGATGTAAACCTAGTATAAGGGAAGGGGGAATGGTGTGACATGTGTAGTAGCGGGATAGCACGGGTGCGGGCTGGGGGAGCAGACTATTTGGAAGAGACATCGAGTGTGTGTGTGGGAGAGGGGTGTGAGAGCGAGAGAAAGAGAGAGCTAGCGACGGAGAGAGAGAGAGAGGAAGAGAGGGGGCGAGAGGGGTCGTTTGTGTCCATAAATGGCGTATAGATAGGGAGACAATGTTGATGTTGTCCGAAATTGGCCTATGAACGGAGACGCAAGGGAAGCGAGTCATCGTGTGTGTGATAGGGACTTCATGAGAGATCTAGAATAGATGGTGTAGAGAACAATGTGCGAAATCGAGAACGATTATACATTAGGGAGCTATGCAAAGAGTCACGACATATATGTATGCAGGGAAGGAGCTGGGGCGGGTCCGCATGTGGGAGAGATAGAAAGAGGAGAGTGGTGCACAAGGAGACAAAGTGTGCTTGTTTGCAGTGGGGGTGGTGTGTGAGGTGAGTGCGCGAGAACCACATAACTAGGGAGATAGACGTTTGGGGGCGACGTTTTGTGTGTATGGGAAATATACACTCTACATAGTGCGTGTGCTTGGGTAAGAGAGATAGCGGGAGACCTAGAGAGTGAGGGAAGAGATGTGTGCATGCCCGAGAGACAAAGTGATAGAGACCTATGTTGGGGTCCGGACTTTACAAGAGAGAGGGGTGTTAATGTGCTCGTGTGTTGGTGTTTGGGGGAGAGAACGACTTCTCTATGTGTGTGTGTGTGTGTGGTGGTGGGGGGGGGTTGACTTCAGATAAAGAGTGAGGTGTCTATATTTGAGGGACTTTAGCGTAATTGAGATATTGTGCACTCATGGTTGATCCATTTGTTTCACAGTTTGTACTATGAGATAACGATACTTTTGAACATGCGTGATATACCTTGATGTACCAGAATTACAAACCTAAGATTGGAATTTTGGAATTCGACTCCATCATTAGCTTTTGTAATTCATTTAAACGGAGGTACATTTTTTAAGCCGGGATTTCGTGATTTCAAATTCATATATCAAACCTAGAGATATACACATACGGGCATGTTCAAACTTTATAATCATCCACTTTATTCATACACATACACATTTTTGCTTTTGTCATCATATTTAGGATAAACACATTTGGAATTTCATTTGAATTGGACCGTATGATGGTATTTGCTTGTAGTAGCTCAATGATCCATATTTGAATTGAATGGACAATCTAAGTTTCGAGTTGGAGACATTGATTTTCAAAACTTGCACATTTTTTTGCGTGCAAAACAAACAAATTGTCGGCCATGACATCATAGTCGGCCGTACGAGAGCAGAATACTTATAATTTTAGGCGCCAAAAGCTTTCAAACTTCCCGCTCACATCGAAATATCACGCGCCCGAAAGTTTAGCCCTGCGATATTCCTGTTTTACCCCTGCCACATGAACGGAAAAGGGCTGCTTTGGTAACTCCATTGTTTTCCCCTCTTTGCCCCCAACATTCTTCCCCAGAGCCCCTCCCCTTCCCCTCCCCGACCCCCCCAACCACGGCAAGCCGCCGAATCTAGTCCTCCGCCGCAGCGGTGGACCTCACACCCCGCCGGATCTACCTTCCGCACCTTGGAACCCCCAACTGCCAACTCACCACTTCACCGGAGCCGCTTCAGCGACTGGCTTGTCCACCGCTCCAGATCTCCTTGACCGCCATCATGGTCCACCGCACCGGATCTGCTTAACCGGCGCCCTCCACCACAGCGTAGGCCCTTCACTGACTCCCTCGTCCGCCCCTTCGCTGGCCCTTCATACAAGCCCTCGTCCGACGCAACAGATCCGCCTCACCGAAAGCACTATACAACGCGCCCGCCGAAGCCTTCGTCCACTGCACCGGACCCGCTCCACGGACGCCATATTCAACTCCACCGGCCCTGCTTTACCGACGCCGCAGCCTCATCAGGTTATTTCGATTTGTACTCCTTCGGTTTTTCTCTTTATCGTGCAACTGTTCACTTACCACAGATGAGCTTTCTTGTATGTCGACAGGCGCCGCAACCGTAGCACCGGAGCAGCTTCAGCGACGGCGACAGCCGGCCCAAACTCAACCGCAACACGAGCACCATCGACGATCCTTAGCTATCAAGTATGACAACGATACCCATACGCCGCTGAGAATCAGGTACTATTATCCAACGGCCGGCGCCTACGTTCACTTTCCTAGCATAAGCACCGCACCTTTGAATTTCTTCAGGGCATCATTCAGTTTTTCATGAGACGCGTTATTCTGCTTGCACCTGTAGGGCCATAGTTCTGGTAGTGAACATGTTACATGTGTTAAATTACATACCAGTGCACATATAGTTAATATGCTTTAGTTTTGTTCTGATGCCACCTGTTGGTTCCATCAGACTGCTTAATGTTCTCTATGCTTAATTACACATCAGCAAACTAGCATGTGGTTCCGCTGCTTTTTGTTCGTTTTACCCTACATTTTCTGATGCTAGCTATTACATCACTGCTCCGAGCCTCTGTTCATTACTTGTTTGTGTGTTCTTGATCTTCCCAAGTTGCATGACTAATTTGATGCTTCTATTAATTATGGAGCTGCCAACCCCATCAAGAAAAATATTTGTTCTTTTGGTGCTGGCACTTCGAACAAGCATAAAAATAGAGGGAAGCAGATATATTGTCGTGTATGCACACACCCTTCTTTCATTAGTTTAGATGAACCATTGATGATCAATTCGGACCAGTGCATGCGATTAAAATTAATTTTACCTAAATAGATGGTGCAGAATAAACTACAACAACTAGATTTGCAACCACGGGATGCTGACGATATCTTCAAATAACATTGCAATAGCAGCTAGGCTTCACAGCAACATATGGTAAGCCAGTGTGTTTTAGTACATGTTAAATGTAATGTGAGTGGGCTGCTTTCTTGGCTTGTGCCCTCAACATGTAATCCTACCGAATTACAAATAGTTCAGTTGTCTGCTTTGCTGTATTGCTTGATTCGAATGCTTGTTTGTTGTTACGTTATACCTGAGTTGGCCAATATGTTAGCAGTGCCTGTTGTACTATCGTAAAGAAATGCATGCCTATTTCATTTGAGTCCTTAACTTTTCCTCTCAACTTCATCACAAGACTGTCTTCGTAGTTTATATGAGGCCACACTGTTAAGTGCTTTCTCAGATTATTTCAACTGCTTAGATGCCTTGGCAACTTAAATATAGCGGTTGTACACTCCCTTTCAACTTTCATCTTACCATTTTAATTTATTTTTGGCTGATGCTGCTTCGAACCATTTAAATATAGTTTGCCATGCTCATCAATAATTCGTACGATAACTATCTCTTACTTATGTCCAGCAGAAACCTTTCAGGATGATGTTCACACTAGGACACAATGTACAACCCCAGAATCTATTTGTGGAAGCAGTGCGCCATCCATGTTACCAGATGGTAGCAGTTCAGAGGCAACACCGCCGGAGAGCAGTCTGAGCACAGATATTATAGTGCTTGAGGCTCTACTAGAGGCAGAAAGAGATGGTGTGGCTGCCATGAATAAGGTAATCTTTATCTTGAGGCTGGAAATTACGGAATTAGCGGCACACATTATGCAAGCAACCCAAGAATTGGCGGAAGTAAGAATGTTGCATTTGAAGATGGAGGAGGTCCTGCTGTTTCTGCTATTTGAAGCCCAAGGTAATCCCGGTTCTTCTTTAGATACCAGTCGAAATTGTCATTAGATTATTGTACTTGCCTGTTGTGTCATGTCTCTATGTTGCAAGACCCCCTATGTTGTCCGAAATTCCATGTTGTCCATGTGTTGTAATGATCCGAATTTTTTAGGCGAGGTAATCCCCAGTAATTGTATGATTGACATAAGGTGAACTGTTTTTCGTGTGAGCATATTGTATTGGATGAAATAACTGTTTGAATTAGAGTGTATCCAACCTACTAAATTTGAAGATGATGGCATTTCTAAATCATAATCATATATAAAGATGGAATAAATCTTTGTTGTGGTTTTGAAGAAATAAATAACAAAACTGTTGGATTTCGGGTTCCGGCAGACCCTTGAGGTTCGAACACTGGGGTGCGCGCGGAGATTTCGCCCTCTACCTACTTGCACCCCGCCGACTCGCTTGGATCTAAACTACAGAAGGAACAACACAAGAGACACAGAGTTTATACTGGTTCAGGCCACCATTGCGGTGTAATACCCTACTCCAGTGTGTGGTGTGGTGGATTGCCTCTTGGGCTGATGATGAACAATACAAGGAAGAACAGCCTCGCGAGGTTCTGTTCTTGGCTGGGACGATGAACTGCTAGGAGGAGTTCAGCCGCTCTCTCTACTGGTTTCTTGGCGAGGATCCTCTCTGTCTCTACCTGGTGGTGGCTAGTCCTATTTATAGGCAAACGCCCTGGGCCTCTCCCCAAATATTGAGCAGGAAAGGCGCCAACAATTGGCCATTTTGAAGGGGAACATCTGGTACACTTATCCTGACTAAAGTTGGTCCTCGCCTGTCAAAGGCTCTGGTGGTGACGCCTGCTTGGGCTCCACAATGACTTCTTTCCTGCCGTTGGGTTGGTCTTGGTCTTGTTGCACTGAAATGGATGCCTTTACTTGATGCTCTCGCCTGCGCTTGCTCCCTTTGCACCAAAGATGATGTAGGGTGCAACCCGAGAACGTCGATCTTTCATGTTTGGAGTGGATCCTACGGGGGAATCACGAAGAACACGCGGAAGCACAAAGGGAAACAGGGGGAAAACGAGAGAGAATCACTAACCTGACATAGAATCGATCACACGAGTGCTAGATCATCACACACATAAGGTAGCACAAGGTTCAAGATCAACAAAGGAAAGGATACAATGGAGCCATTCTTCTCCTAGAGGAGGCCTTGATGTTCTTCCCTAGAAGGGGGTCTTGAATCCGCTTGGGGATCTTCTCCGAAGAGGCCGTGAACTCCGAGGAGAAGTAACCAAGTGGATGAGCAAAGGCTCTCACACAAAATGAGCTAATCCAATGCTAAACCTAGAAAGAGGAAGGGGAAGGAGTATATATAGTCTAGGGGGCGAAGAGGTACATGAGCTTCGGCCCTTCACTGTTCACACACAGGCGGAGCCCGATGTCCGGGCGTCGGGCCGGATGTCTGGGGCTTCCGGAGGCGCCGGATGTCTAGGCCAGGACGCCGGATGTCTGGGCTGGAGGGTGGAACTTCTATGGTTCCTGGTGCGAGGCGCCAGATTTTCGGGGCTTTGGCTGGATTTCCAGGCTGAGGCCGGATGTCCGGGCCCTGGAGACTTGGCAGACTTGGCTGTTGCTGATGGAGAAGCTCCAGGGTCTGGATGTCCGGGGCCTAGAAGGTGATCTTGTCCGTTTCAGCTGGTTCTCTTCATCCGCGGAGTGGGTAGCTTGTCCGTCTTCACGTGCATCCTTGGGAGGTTCTTCTTGACACCTAATCATGCATAGTATATTGGACTTAGGTAGTAGCCATGTCTCGAGAGGATCGTATGAGATATCACTTAGGAGAGAAGTCACCTCGGTTTCGAGAGCTCTAGCACATGCTCTAGTCATGGGTCCTCTTGAGGCTTGGTGAGGCGATGGTAGGTCCATGGGGATGACCAAGGGATGCTCCGCATCATCTCCCCCCCCCCTTGTGAAAGATCCGACCTCGGATTGAAATCCTCATCACCGTGGTACGGGGAGAGATCAAAGGCGTTGAAGATGTCGCTCACGTTGTACTTGTCGCGTGGGAGGTCGATCTTGTAAGCGTTGTTGTTGTAGCGTGCGAGCACCTTGAAGGGTCCGTCGGCTCGAGGGAGAAGCTTGGACTTGCGTTCGTTGGGGAAGCGGTCCTTGTGAAGGTGTAGCCACACTAGGTCTCCAATGTTGAATATCATGTGTTGCTTGTTGATGTTGAGCTTGGATGCTAGTCGTTGTACTTGGCGCTCGACGGTCTGCCTTGTATCTTCATGCATCTTCTTGATGTAGCTTGCTCGTGCACTCGCATCCATGTTGGTGCGCTCTTGTAGAGGGAGAGGTGGAATGTCCAATGGGGACAACGGGTTGAAGCCGTAGACGACCTCGAAGGGGGACTTGCCGGTGGTCGAATGTCTTGCGCGGTTGTAGGCGTACTCGGCGATGGGTAGACACGCCTCCCACTCCTTGATGTTATTCTTGATCAACACGCGAAGTAGAGTGGATAGTGTCTGGTTCGTCACCTCCGTTTGGCCGTCGGTTTGAGGATGGTATGCGGATGAGAACAAGAGCTTGATTCCGAGCTTGGCGCATAGAGTCTTCCAAAAGTAGCTCAAGAACTTGACGTCGCGGTCGGAGACGATTGTCTTTGGTACTCCATGGAGGCGCAAGATTTCCCTACAAAAGAGATTGCAACATGTGAAGCATCATCTATCTTGTTGCAAGGAATGAAATGTGCCATCTTAGAAAATCGGTCCACAACGACAAACACGGAATCCTTTCCATTTTGAGTTCTAGGAAAACCAAGTACAAAATCCATACTAATGTCTTCCCATGGTTGATAAGGAATAGGAAGAGGCATGTAAAGACCATGAGATTGAGCTTTAGACTTAGCTTTGCGACATGTAGAGCATCGGGTGGTGAAGCGTGAGACGTCGCGGAACATCTTGGGCCAAAAGTAGTTCTTGGAGAGCGTGGCGAAAGTCTTGTCGCGTCCAAAGTGTCCCATGAGTCCACCTCCATGAGCCTCTTGCAAAAGTAGCAAACGAAGAGAAGACTCGGGAATGCATAGTTTGTTAGCTCTCATAAGATAACCATCCTTGATGTAATATTGTTCCCAAGATGTATGCGTCAAACATTTAGCATAATGAGGTGCAAAAGATGGATCATTAGCATACAAGTCTTTTATGTGCTCAAAGCCGATAACATTCAACTCAAGTTTAGTGACAAGCGTGCATATGCGTGAAAGTGCATCGGCAACTACATTTTCCTTACCCTTAATGTACTTGATCACATATGGGAAAGATTCAATAAATTCACTCCATTTGGCATGTCGCTTGTTCAACTTAGTTTGACCTTTTAAGTACTTAAGCGTTTCATGATCGGTATGGATGACAAACTCATGAGGTCTAAGATAATGTTCCCAAACATGTAGTACACGTACTAAAGCATACAATTCTTTGTCATATGTGGGATAGTTAAGTTGAGCACCGGAGAGTTTTTCACTAAAATATGCAATGGCTCGTTTTTCTTGCAATAAAACTCCGCCAATTCCGGTACCACTTGCATCACAATGAACCTCAAAAGTTTTGTCAAAGTTAGGCAAAGCAAGAATCGGAGCATGAGTAAGCAAAGACTTGAGCTCATCAAAAGCGGTTGATTGCAAAGTTCCCCAAACAAAAGGAGTATTCTTCTTACTCAAAGCATGCAAAGGGGCGGCAATAGTGCTAAAAGTTTTTGACAAAGCGACGATAAAAACCTGCAAGACCAAGGAAACTTCGCACTAGTTGTAAATTGGTGGGTTGGGGCCAAGTTTTAATTGCTTCAATTTTAGTTTCATCAACATGGACACCCTTGGAAGAAACAACGAAACCCAAGAAAACCACTTTGTCAACACCAAATGTGCACTTTTTCATGTTGGCATAAAGACTTTCCTTGCGAAGAGTTTGTAAAACAGCCCTAACATGGTCAAGATGCTCTTTCATGGTTTTGCTAAACACAAGGATATCATCGAAGTAAACCAAAACAAAGACGCCAATGTAAGGTCGAAGTACATGATGCATAAGACGCACGAAAGTACCGGGTGCCTCCGATAAACCCATAGGCATGACTAACCTCTCGTATAAGCAAATTTGGTTTTGAAAGCAGTTTTCCATTCATCACCTTCTTGAATGCGGATTTGATAATAACCACTTTTAAGATCAATCTTTGAGAAAAAGTTGGATCCACTAAGTTCATCAAGCATATCATCTAAGCGAGGAATGGGATGCCTATAGCGAACGGTGATAGCATTTATAGGTCTACAATCGGAACACAAGCGGAAACTTCCATCGGGATTAGGCACAAGTATAACAGGAACAGCACAAGGGCTTAAGCTTTCACGTACATGACCGTTGTCGATTAGTTGTTGTACTTGCCTTTGAATCTCCTTGGTTTCTTCGGGGTTGACATGGTATGGGGCTTTGTTTGGAAGTGGCGCTCCGGGGATGAGGTCGATTCGATGCTCAATGCCTCGTAGAGGAGGTAGACCCGGAGGTAGCTCATCGGGGAAAACATCTTGAAATTCCTGCAAAAGAGATTGAAACACCAAAGGTAGCTCGTGAATGGTGTTAGTTTTTGGTTCTCCATCCTTGCACACAAGGACAAAGTGCATCACACTCGATGGGTTCTCACACACTTCTCTCATCTCACTTTTGGTGGCAAATAGGATGAGGTTTTTCTCTCTAGGCGAAGAGGCGCTCAAGTTTGGCTTGTGGCTCTCACTCACTTTTGGGTTGGTCACTTTCTCACTCTTCTCTCCATGGTGGGTGGCTTGCTTGTCGGCTATCACTTGACTAGGAGACATAGGTCGTAGCACATATTCTTTTCCTTTCATCTTGAAGCTATAGTGGTTGGTACGCCCGTTGTGGAAGACACCACGGTCGAATTGCCATGGTCGACCAAGAAGGAGGTGGCAAACGGTCATTGGGACCACATCACACTCCAAAGTGTCCTCATATGCACCGATTTTGAAGGATACTTGGACCGTATGCTCAACTCGTATAGTGCCGGAGTCACTTAGCCATTGAACCTTGTAGGGGTGCGGGTGCTTCTTCTTGACCAATTGGAGCTTGGAGCATAGTTCTTCACTTGCCAAGTTGTGGCAACTACCTCCATCGATGATGACCTTGACGGATCGTCCATTGATGCTGGCCTTTGTGTGGAAGATGTGGCATCGTTGGTCTTCTTCTTGTTGATGTTGAAGAGTCAAGACCTTGGAGACAACAAGAGCGGGGCTCGAATCCTCATCACAAAAGACTTGATCATCTTCATCCTCGTTCACGCGCCGGTGCATGGCCACTTGCTCAAGGGCTTCCATCTCCTCTTCACTCATGGAGTCATATGTGCCATCTTTGTTGAGGATCATGGTGCGCTTGTTCATGCATTGATAGGACTTGTGGCCTCGGCCGCCGCAAGTGAAACACTTGAATGAACTTGTCTTGACGGTCTCATCGGTTGGAGTAGAAGATGAAGCACGCGGCTTGAAGTTGCTTGTAGTAGGTGGAAGACGACTTGAACTTGAGGAAGTTTTCTTGTAACTTGACTTGTCGTCGTTGCTTGGAGAAGGCTTGGTTGATGTAGATGTTGGAGGAGTCGATGAAGCTTGGATGTTGGAGAAGCCGTAGGTCTTGGATGAGTACTTGGCGTATTTGAAGTCATCTTGCACTTGACGTTCCGCCTTTGTAGCTTGATGCACGAGCTCAATGAGGTTAGAATAGGGTTGGAAGTCGGCAATCTTCTTGATGGGATGATTGAGACCATTCAAGAAACGTGCCATTGTTTGCTCATCATCTTCCGTGACATTGGCTCGAATCATGGCAATCTCCATTTCCTTGTAGTATTCTTCAACACTCTTTGTTCCTTGCTTGAGGAGTTGTAGCTTCTTCAAGAGATCGCGGTTGTAGTAGGTTGGCACAAAACGTGCTCGCATGACATCCTTCATTTGAGCCCAAGTGGTGATTGGAGGTTCACCTCTTGCTTGACGGTGCTCAAGGACTTGTTCCCACCATATGAGAACATAGTCTTGGAACTCTAGTGATGCCATTGCGATCTTCTTATCTTCCTCATAATTGTGCAAACGGAAAATTTTGTCGACCTTCAATGCCCATGAGAGGTACTCTTCGGGATCATTGCTTCCGTTGAACTTGGGCATTGTGAATTTGAGCTTGCCATAGCATTGCTCTTCATTGTGTTGTTGGCGATGGTGATGATGACGCCCTTGACGTGGAGGGTAATCATCCTCATGTTGCTCTTGGCGTGGAGGAAGTCCATGGTCAACTTGTTCTTGTTGAGGTTGAAGTTGAGGTAGATCTTGACGAGCTTGTGGAGGAGCTTGTGGAGCTTGACGTTCTTGTGGAGGAGCTTGTGGAGCTTGTCGTTGCACACGCGGATGGTAGTTCCTCTCTTGGATTTCTTCTCGAAGAGCTTCCTCTTGATTGCGCCGTTCGCGATTGCGGTTGGCGATGGCTCGACTTGATTCTCGAAGGGCACGTTCCGCCTCAAGAGCTTGTGCTTCTCGTTGTTGTTGTTGAAGACGTTGAGCCTCGGCGTCTTGTTGCGCTTGGTGTAGATGTGCTCGTTCTTGTTCTTCTTGGCGACGAAGACGTTGTCGTTCTTGAGCTTGAGCAAACGCTACTTGGTTTGATTGAGACGAGGTACTTGCTCATCGACTTGCTCTTGTGAATGCTTGTCGTGTAGCGGGTTGCGAGATGCATGACGGTCTTGACGCGCGGCTCGTCGAAGAGTGTTCGATGACGGTGTACTTGAGTCGGAGAAGGTGTCGTCGGAGTGTCGACTCGAGCGGCTCCGTCTTGAGTATGACGATGTAGAATGAGGCCGGTTCACCAACAAGGCGCGGATCTCGTCCATTCTTGCATCGTTCTCTTGCTTGTGCGAGTCGAGCTTGTTGTCGAAGTAGTCTCTTGTACGTTGCTCGGAGAGTCGCAAGTCGGTGGCGAGGTTGTCGATGCGGTCGCTCATAGCTTGTTGCTCTTGGTGTAACGCCCTTTGAGCACCAAAGAGGTGGCTCTTTGTGACGAATGATGACATGTCGTCGTCTTGCTCGATGAAGAGTGGGTTGGTAGAAGTACTTGGCCTATCCATCATTTCAAGGAAAATATGTGTGGTAGAAGGAGAAGAACTAATACCAATGTACCTTTGACCGATGTTGAAAATGAATCAAGTTCACCCAAATGCGGACAATGAAATAGCACTTTTGGTACCAATTCTTGTCGGTTCTCACACCTACACAAGTAAAAGCTTTTGGTGGAGCTTGGTTAGGATGGTGGCACAAAATTTGATGCAATTGAAAGCGAGATTCAATAATGTTGGAAAAGATTCACAAATTTGCAAATGCAACAAGTAGACCAAGCTAGTATGGGTACACGGAAACACACACGCAAATAGATAAGTGGGATTGTGCAATCCAAAAGTGAGCCAAAATGTGGAAACCACGAAAATGCTCTTGTTGCACAATACTAGAGAGACGCTAGCACGATTGCACAATAGGCGGATACGCAAACTTGTGCACAACCTACTAAGCAAAATGCAACTATCTCTATCCCAAGTATGCTATATGTATGGTATTTCGGTGCAATGATCCAAGATGATCCAATATGACAATCTTAATGTATTATGATGCTATGGTTCTTGCTCATAAGCTCTTTGCTTATCTTTCCTCTTTGCTTAAAAGCTTGGGTGGCTCTTTCACTTTTGAGCTCTTTTCTCATGCAATACTTCACGAACCAAGATAGCAATTGTGTATGCGATGACAACTTTGTGACACACAATTGGATCCCAAGATATGCACCACTATGGTATGGTATGTATGCTATGGAGTATGATCCCTAATGTGCACAAGTCACCTTGCCGGCAATACTCAATGGCTAGTCTCGATGGGTAAGCTACGCAAAATGAGGCAATGTGGGTTATCAATGCAATTGCAAGTTATGACAAAGATGTCATCGAAGTTACCGTCCTTGGCAATGTTGAGTAGTCGATGGAGTTGAGCGGTGGTGATGATGACATCGAACGGTACCTATATAGCCGAAACACAATAGGACACGGGAACCACAACTCAAATTTCAAAGACCAAAATGCATCAAAATCGACATAGGAGGTAGCGGTGAGCGGTGGTGGTGGTTGTGGGTATGCGGAAGAAGGCGTGGGCACCGTGGCAAAATTTGGCGAAGGTATGGTGAAATGGGCGCGGGGGGTGGAGTTGCTGTCTCCCAAGGGCCGGATGTCCGGGGTGCCGGATTTCCGGGGTACACGGGCCGGATGTCCGGGCTCTGGATCGGGGACAAACACGATGAACTCCACGGGGGAAAATGCAACTCCGGGGTAAAATTCAGACGAATTAGTGGATGCAAAAGGGTGGGGAGGATGGGGAAAGCTAGATCCACACGCAGCAACACAAATCCATGGACCAAATCCAACAAAATTTCATCACACCAACAAATCACAAAAAAAAATTGGGGCTATTTTTGGTGGGGATTTTCGGATTTAGCACGAAAACAACAAAATCAAGCTAGAAACATGGGGTAGGAGCTCCAAGAACGTGATCAACGTGGCTCATGATACCAAGATGATGTAGGGTGGAACCCGAGAACATCGATCTTTCACGTTTGGAGTGGATCCTATGGGGGAATCACGAAGAACACGCGGAAGCACAAAGGGAAACACGAGGAAAATGAGAGAGAATCACTAAACCGACATAGAATCAATCACACGAGTGCTAGATCATCACACACATAAGGTAGCACAAGGTTCAAGATCAACAAAGGAAAGGATACAACGGAACCGTTCTTCTCCGAGAGGAGGCCTTGATGTTCTTCCCTAGAAAGGGGTCTTGAATCCGCTTGGGGATCTTCTCCGAAGAGGCCGTGAACTCCGAGGAGAAGTATCCAAGTGGATGAGCAAAGGCTCTCACACAAAATGAGCTAATCCAATGCTAAACCTAGAAAGAGGAAGGGGAAGGAGTATATATAGTCTAGGGGGCGAAGAGGTACATGGGCTTCGGCCCTTCACTGTTCACACACAGGCGGAGCCGGATGTCCGGGCGTCGGGCCGGATGTCCGGGGCTTCCGGAGGCGCCGGATGTCCGGGCCGAGACGCCGGATGTCCGGGCTGGAGGTGCAGGTTTCTGTGGTTCCTGGTGCGAGGCGCCGGATTTCCGGGGCTTTGGCCGGATTTCCGGGCTGAGGCCGGATGTCCGGGCTGGACGCCGGATGTCCGGGCCCTGGAGACTTGGCAGACTTGGCTGTTGCTGATGGAGAAGCTCCAGGGGCCGGATGTCCGGGGCTTGGGCCGGATGTCCGGGGCCTGGAAGGTGAACTTGTCCGTTTCAGCTGGTTCTCTTCATCCGTGGAGTGGGCAGCTTGTCCGTCTTCACGTGCATCCTTGGGAGGTTCTTCTTGACACCTAATCATGCATAGTATATCGGACTTAGGTAGTAGCCATGTCTCGAGAGGATCATATGAGATATCACTTAGGAGAGAAGTCACCTCGGTTTCGAGAGCTCTAGCATGTGCTCTAGTCATGGGTCCTCTTGAGGCTTGGTGAGGCGATGGTAGGTCCATCGGGATGACCAAGGGATGCTCCGCATCAAAAGAGGAAAGGAGGACACTGCGTGGGCTGGCGCCCGACTGGCGCCCTTGGTCGTCATGGCT
Source organism: Triticum aestivum (assembly GCF_018294505.1). Taxonomy (NCBI): domain Eukaryota; kingdom Viridiplantae; phylum Streptophyta; class Magnoliopsida; order Poales; family Poaceae; genus Triticum; species Triticum aestivum. The sequence goes on along the minus strand of NC_057795.1, from coordinate 186,165,002 downwards.
TGCGTCATGGGCACCTCGCGAGGTACCCCGCCTTGAAATCTCCGCCTCCTCATGAGCTAGCCTGATGAGGCCGTGCCTGAGGAAGCTCCTTGTCGTCCGTCCCGCAAGGTTGGCCCCTCTCGAGGGTCTTGAGCTTGTGTTGATGAAGATGGGCCGTGCTGGGCCCCCTTTGAGCCACGCCGCAGGCCGCAAGCAGGCAAGTCTGGGGACCCCCGTTCCTGAACGCCGATAGTAGCCCCTGGGCCCAAGGCGCGCCCGGACTTAGCCGAGCAGAGAGGCGAAAGGGCAAGCGCGAAGCACCGCGGGCCCTAACAGCCTACGGCCTTGGGCGCCGCGTGGCGGTTGATTGGACGTGGGCGCCTCAGTAACCACGCGAGTTGATAAAGGAGCGGCATCTGTCTAGGCTTTGCCTCTGTTGCTTTCTCCGGTCGCTGCTCAGATCCCCTTTCTTGCGCCTCTCCTTCCTGCCTTCGAAATCTTCAGATCTACTCCGTCCGCGCGCCCTAGCAAGACATGGCGCCTCGCCAGGCCCCGGCCGAAGCTTGGTATCCGTTCGCCTTGGACTTGCCGAACATGTCGGAGGCGAGCCTTGCCCGGGTGCGCCAGATGGCGGCGGCGCAGGGCATCGATGGGGCGAAGGCATTCAAGGCCGGCTCTGCCCTTCCTGAGGGCCAAGGGAGCACCTTCTATCCGCTCTTTGTAAGCGCCATTGTTGCCGGTCTGGTGCCTCCCTTTTATGAGTTCTTCTTCTCTGTCCTCCGCCATTACAAGCTACAAGCTCTGCATCTCCACCCCAACTATGTCCTTCTTCTGGCAATCTTCGCCTACTATTGCAAGGCTCACGTAGGGGTGAAGCCCTCAGTGGCCTTGCTGCGCCACTACTTCTCCCTCCGGACCTCTCGTGGTCCCGTATCTGCGTGCGCGAGCTTCATCGCGTACGGTAGCTCCATCGCCATTTCAAACCCCGGGAAGAGGATTGAGGGCTTCAGGAGCAAGTGGGTCTTGGTAGATGCTGGACGCATCCACCCTCGACTGATCTTGCCTACGGGGCACCCCACGAGCTCCGACGACTGGTCCCATGTGGAGCTCATGGACCCCCGCGCGAGGCTGGTGTTGGAGAAGATGGACGCGGATCTGAGGTCGGCCAACACGGCGGCGGCGAAGCTGACTGGCGCAACGCTGCTGAGGGAATTCCTGGAGCATCAGTTGGCTCCACTTCCTCAATACTCACTTCCGATGTGGAGGCCCCACCCGAGCCCCGCGGTCTTGGCCGACGAGGATCTGGCTGCGGTCCTCCAGTCTTTGGTCGGGGGCGACGTGGCGAGGTTGGAGGGCGCTCCTACGCCCCTGTTCCTCCGCGATGACTGGGAGCAGGTAGTGGAGTCCATGCCCGTCTTCAACGGGGATGGGCCCGTGCCCGCGGAGGCTCCCGAGGACCCGGTGAACGTGTCCTCCGGCGACTCCAGCAAAGAGAAGGAAGAAGGGGAGCGGGAAAAAGGGCCTGACTCTGAGGTGACCCATGGAGAGTCGAGGGCTCCCCCCCCCCCCTCGGCGCAGGTCCCGCGCTCTCCGCCTCTCTCTGAGTGATGACGACGAGGATGATGACGAGCAGGGCAGCGGGAGCCTGCCCCCGATTCCGAAGAAGGACAAGACCGGACTGATCCCCCGCGGGTCTGCCCCGGCCCCGAGGCGATCCGCAGACGCGCCTCCTGCTCCCGAGCTCCTTGAGGCTGATCCTTGCAGCCGGCTATCGGGCTTCAAGTACGGCCGGAGGCTGCTCGAGCTCACGAGTGACGACCTGTAAGTGCTTGATTCCTGTCTTATTTCTTGTTCTGTTGCTGAGGCTTGACGTTCGTATCTCCTGGCTAGGCTAGCACCCGCAGCAAAGAAGTTGAAGGGAGCTCCTGAGGTTCCATCCGGGGCAGCGCCTCTGCCCACGAAACAAGGTGACCGTGACGCACGAGCCTCTCCTGCCCAAGCGTCCTCGCGAGGCCTAGCTGAGCCGGCTGGGGCGAGCTCAGCCCCCACGGCCCAGGCGACTCCCGAGGTGCCCTTGCCTGATGCCGCCACCATAGCCGTTGGGGCGCAGCAGGCTCCACCTCAGGATATTGTGGTCACGCTACCGTCTTCTCCTCCTACTCCACCGACTGCTGCTTCTCCGACTCCTCCTACTGTTCTGGATTGTGCTGCTACCGAACTGGACCGTCTGCGGCAGGATCTTCTGGGAGCCGACCCTCATTTAGTGGCCAGGCGTCTGGAGCTGGCTTCTGGCTGGATTCGCTCAGATGCTTCGATTTGGGCGGTGCTGGTCCAGGCCTCGACGGCTTGCGACGAGGAGAGGCAGGCCGTTCTTGGGGCGAAGGCTGCTCGTGACGCCGCCTTGGGGGAGGTGGCTGATGTCCGAGGTCGTTGCAAGGCGCTGGAGAGTGAGCTGCAGGGCCTGCGGGACCAGCTCGCCGAGGAGTCCCGCCTTCGCCAAGAGCAGGAGGAAGGCATGAAGGCTCGCGAGGCGGCCGTCAAGGACCGGGATGCCAAGCTCAAGAAGCGCCGTGACCGCCTAGGTGCGCTGGAGCAAGAGTTGGAGGCGAGGAAGGTCGAGCTGGACGGCAAGGCACGGGTTCTTGCTGAGGATCGCGTGGCCTTCACGGAGATGGAGGTGAAGGCTCGCACCTTGCTGAAGACGCTTTATGACAGCAGCCTGGAGAGCCCGCTGGCCGGCGCCGAGGACGGCCCCACCAAGCTGCTTCCCTTCCTGGTTCGTGCTCTTGAAGATGTCACCCTTGGCCTTGGCCCTACGGCTGAGGCCGAGGCGCGCGTCTTGTCTTCTGCAGCGCAGACGCGGGTCCTTACCCACATCTATCTTCGCAACCCCAACATCGACCTCGACAGCCTGCTAGAGCCAGCGAGCGGCAAGCTTGCCGCTGCCGCCGCAGAGGCGGTGAAGGGTCGCACGGAGGCTCTGCTGGGGAAGTTCCGGGCCTTCAGCACCAAGTCGAAGAGGGGCGCTGCCGGCCCTGCAGCTCCACAAGGCGAACCCGCTCCTCGCAGATCCACCGCCAGCAAGTGACTCCATCGTGGCTCCCGTCCTGCTTTTAATTCCTGCACATGTACCATGCCTCGGGGAGGCGTTAAAACTTGCATTTGTTGTTGTGTTAATAGTATGAACTATAATATTTGCTTTTGAATTCCTTGAAATTTGCGCTATTCCTTCCTACTTGCTTACGTTCTACGCCGGCAGAGCCCGGCCCTGCGCATACCTCAGCCGCCATTAGCCCCGACCGGAAACCAGGACGGGACCAAGGAGTGAGGGGCTATGTGACAAGTTAGGCTCCTGAGTCGCGATGCTCAGGAGTCCCCCTTGGCGCCCGAACAGCAAGTAGGGAGATGAGATGTGGGGGTGACTCCTTAGGGAGGTGAGATGTGGGTGGATCTACCGTTCTACGTCTGCAGAGCCCGGCCCCGCGCATACCTCAACTGTCGTTAGCCTTTCGGAACTAAGGAGTGAGGGGCTACGTGACCAGTTAGGCTCCTGAGTCGCGATGCTCAGGAGTCCCCCTTGACGCTCAAACGGCCTTCGTACCTTGGCTCCACTCGGGGAGGGACGTGCGACGAACCAGGCCCGGGGGGCCTGGCTGGGTGGCGTGCGTCTGGGCGTGACCCAGGCGCAGCCCCCGTGCCCAGCCCCCTCGCGCGGCACTCCCGAGGGGAGGCGTTGCGATGAGGCTAGACACTAAGCTCCGGGCTCCCTGAGGTTGATGCGGCCCAGGGGCCACCCTCAGTTGTTTATCACCAGCACGGAGCATAGCGCTTCCGTATGTGTACGGGCATAGCCGCTCCTCGGCAGTGTCGTCAGCCAGCGCGGAGCATGGTGCTTCCACTGGTGCATGGGAGGGGCTCCCCTCCGGGAGGAGCCCCCGGGGTGTGTACAGCCCCACCCTGACACGTGGCTGGCACGGTAGGGCCTGACGAGGTGTATCTGAGCACCCGTGAGCCAGCGCAAGACTCATGGGGCCCTACCTCAAGGCGGGTTGCGCCTGGCACTGGGCCTTATCTTGGGATGTGTTCCTGCAAATTTGGTTAGATGCCGGCGCTCTACGTCCTCGGGTCCCGGCCCTCGAGCTGGTCTCAGTCGTCGCTGGTATGCTAGGTCGTGATGCCGTGGACAAGGCTAGAGGGTGAGGGCTGGAGAGCCGGTAGGAGCCCTGAGTCGCGATGCTCAGGTACCCCCCTTTAACATGCAAGCTTGGTTAGATGTCGAAGCTCTACGTCCTCGGGTCCCGGCCCTCGAGCTGGTCTATGCCGTCGCTGGTATGCCAGGTCGCGATGTCATGGACAAGGCCAGAGGGTGAGGGCTGGAGAGCCAGTAGGAGCCCTAAGTCGCGATGCTCAGGTACCCCCCTTTAACGCGCAAGCTGCCGACAACAAGGAAGAAAAGGTGCCACGGACAGGCACCAAATAACAAGCATGATGGGTCGGATGCATGGCCCGAAGATAAATGAAAAAAGGGGTACATGCCACTGGGTCTGACCCGAGCGACTTGGGGATGATGCAGCCTGAGGGGCGCCCCCAACAAGGTAAGCTAAAAACTCAAGCAAAAGGGATACACGCCGCAGGGACAGACCCACGCGGCCTGGGAATGATGCAGCCCTAAGGGCGCTCCCAGCTGGAAACGGAACTTGAAAGATGTCACCTGATAGTGTTGATGACAAAGGGGTGTTGAAGTAGCAGGCGCGGTGGGCTGCGGGAGCCGATCCTCACGGGCCCCTAGGCCCAGGAGCCTCGGGAGGCTCCGGGGGCGCTGGTGGCTCCTCACGAACCATCTCCATCTCCGCCAAGACTGCAGAATGCCTGGCCTCCTGAGCCTCCAGGATGCCCCTCATGAGGCACTGGTACGTGGCGGCCGCATTCGGCAAGCCATAAGGCATGCGAACATAGCTGTGGGGCGGACCTTCGCAGCGCCCCACTTGCAAGGACCAGAGGCGCTCCTGAGAGGCGGCTCGATTGAGCCCTAGTATGTCGATGCAGACGCGCAGCCCACCATCCTCGCCTGGATGGGGGTCCACAGCGGGTAAGCGGCGGCTGCCTCTCATGACTCTTGACTCTTGTAGCTCCTGAATGGCCTTGCCGATGAACTCCTGAGGGTTTTGCCCTCCTTGCCTTGCTCCTTCTTGAGGGAAACATGCTTCGAAACACGCCTCCAAGTGGTGCCCAAGCGCATCCCTCGTGACCTTGGCGAGGTCGGCAGCCCTCCAGGGGAGAGCCCCCGAGCCCTGCTTGAGGAGGGCGCCGGGCGCGCTTCCCTATGCGATGGAAGGAGGTTCCCCCTGGGCAGGCGCGGGCCCTGAGGGGCCGGGCCGGACAATGTCTTCTTCTTCTTGGGGGTGGTCTCGGGAAGCCTCCTGCTTCCGCGATCCGGGTCTTCCAGTGATGCGGCCTGAAAGGCTCGTTCCAGGGAGCACACCGCGTCTTTCTCTTCGCAGGGCACCGTGATGACTCCGCCACTTCCTGGCATCTTGAGGATGTTGTAGCCGTGGTGGGTTACGACCATGAACTTGGCCAGCGCTGGGTACCCGAGGATGGCGTTGTATGGCAGGCGAATGTGGGCGACGTCGAAGTCGATGAGCTCGGTGCGGTAGTTGTCGCGTGCCCCGAAGGTGACAGGGAGGTGGACCTGCCCAATCGGGACCGTGGAGCCGTCAGTGACTCCGGAGAAAGGTTTGGTTGGCTGAAGCTGATTGTAGGGCACATGGAGATTGTTGAATGTTTCCACGGACAGGACGTTGAGCCCTGCCCCGACATCGATGAGGGTCCTGGTGACTAGCATGTTGCTGATGATTGGGGAACAAAGCATCGGGAGGACTCCGGCTGTGGCCGCGCACTTGAGCTGATCCGCTGAGCTGAACGTGATGGTGCACACCGACCACCTGAGAGGGCGCGTGGCCTCGAGCTTGGGGAGGACTACATTTACCTCGCGGGCGAACTGCTTGAAGTTGCGTTGAGAGGTTGGGGCTTGAGCTCCACCTAGGATGCAGGTGATCGCACGTGGCTCCTGGAAGCCCCCAGCCCCCTCGTCCTGATGACGGTCCTCATTTCTCCTTGGCTGCGGCGGCAGTGGAGGGAGGCCTGCGTTGCCCTGTGGGCGATCCTCGCGAGGCTGATCCCTCCAGTCTCCCTCGCGAGGCGGGTCCTGCCAGCGATCCTCGCGAGGTTGGTCGCGCCACCCTTGGCGAGGGGCGCGGTCTTCCCAGCGTCCTATGTTCCTTCCTCCTCCTCGGTCGTAGCCCCGGTCGCTGCGGTCGGGACGTCGGCCGATCCTTCCTTCATGCATGGCTCAGAGCTCTTGGCATTCATTGGTGTTCTGGGTGTGGAGGTCGTGGTACACGCAGTACCGACTGCCCTTGGAAGATTCGGGCTGATCTCTGCCCCGCTTGGTGTCTGGTTCTGCCACGAGCACGGCAGCCCCCTTGCGCTTCACATCCTTGGCCTTGGGTTTCTTCTCTTCTGGGTCTGCGGCAGGCAGCTCGAGGAGGGAGAGACGCCCTTCCTCAGCCCTGGCGCACTTGGTCGCCAAGTTTAACAGCTCTAAGGAAGTGCACAGGTCTTCATGCATCGCCAGCTCCTCCTTCATTTTGATGTCGCGCACGCCGTCGAAGAAGGACGAGATGATGGCCTCCTCGGTCACCTTGGGAATCTTGAGGCGTGCGCTGTTGAAGCGCTGGATGTACTTCTGCAGGGTTTCCCCTGGTTGCTGCTTGATACGGCGCATATCGCTCACGGGGGGTGGCCGATCGCGAGTACCCTGGAAGTTGGCGATGAAGCGGGTGCGCATCTCGTCCCAGGAGGAGATCGTGTCTGGAGCCAGGTTCAGGAGCCAGGTGCAGGCCCCGTCCTTGAGCGCCATGGGAAACCAGTTCGCCATGACCTTCTCGTCTCCGTTGGCAGCCTCAATGCCCAGCTCGTAGAGCTGGAGGAACTCTGCGGGGTCAGCCGTACCGTTGTAGCGAGGAGGCAGGTCTGGCTTGAACTTGTCGAGCCACGCGACGCTGCACAGCTCGGTGGTGAAGGCGCGATAGCCCGCCGTGGGCACGGGAGGCCTTGGGTGACGAAGAGCTTGGTCCTGCGGGTTCCCGTGCGCTGCAGCTGGGAGCAGCGCGGGGTCTTGACGTGCTGGAGCAGGAGCGTGGCTGTGACGAGCCGGAGCAGGGAGCGCTCGGGCAGCTTCTCGCGGGCGAGGGACTTCTTGGCAGCTCTGCGCTTGCCGCGCTGGCGCCTGACAGAGCTGGTTCCTCCTAGGGGCCACGCGCCTTGGGGCCAGGGCGCCTTCTTGAGGGGGAGGCGGCTGAGGCGCCCCCGGAGCTTCACCGCCCGCGCATGGCAGGGTGCGGTGCAGCGGGACGGACGGCGCAGGAGAGCCCCCTGCGGCATGGACAAGCTCGGCGACGTGGTCGAGCCATTCTTCATAGACGTCGTCGATAGGACGGTAGCGCAGGAGCTCGTTTGCCGCGATGAGCGCAGCTCAAGCCTCCATGGGCGCGCGGAATGCGCGAGACGAAGAACCAGCTGGGGTGAGCGAGGGTGTAGCAGTGCGGCCGTCTTGCCTCACGGAGGGATGTTGGGACGATGCTTGCTGCTCGTTCCCTGCCGGCCCGGTGGCGGCATTGATGGCAGGTGACGGGGAACGATGAGGGCGCCCGCCGACGGGAGCCGTCTGGGCGACACGGGAAGCGAGGGTGGCTCGGCGCTTGGCGCGGGCCCGACGAGCGTCAGACATGGATGCGATGGTCGGAGAAGAACAGGGCGACGGAAGACGAATTCCGGCGCACCCCCACCTGGCACGCCAAATGTCGGGTTTCGGGTTCCGGCAGACCCTTGAGGTTCGAACACTGGGGTGCGCACGGAGATTTCGCCCTCTACCTACCTGCACCCCACCGACTCGCTTGGATCTAAACTACAGAAGGAACAACACAAGAGACACAGAGTTTATACTGGTTCAGGCCACCATTGCGGTGTAATACCCTACTCCAGTGTGTGGTGTGGTGGATTGCCTCTTGGGCTGATGATGGACAATACAAGGAAGCACAGCCTCGCGAGGGTCTGTTCTTGGCTGGGATGATGAACTGCTAGGAGGAGTTCAGTCGCTCTCTCTACTGGTTTCTTGGCGAGGATCCTCTCCGTCTCTACCTGGTGGTGGCTAGTCCTATTTATAGGCAAAGGCCCTGGGCCTCTCCCCAAATATTGAGCGGGAAGGGCGCCAACAATTGGCCATTTTGAAGGGGAACATCTGGTACACTTATCCTGACTAAAGTTAGTCCTCGCCTGTCAAAGGCTCTGGTGGTGACGCTTGCTTGGGCTCCACAATGACTTCCTTCCTGCCGTTGGGCTGGTCTTGGTCTTGTTGCACCGAAATGGATGCCTTTACTTGATGCTCTCGCCTGCGCTTGATCCCTTTGCACCAAAGAGGAAAGGAGGACACTGCGCGGGCTGGCGCCCGACTGGCGCCCTTGGTCGTCATGGCTTGCGTCATGGGTACCTCGCGAGGTACCCCGCCTTGATCTCTCCACCTCCTCGTGAGCCAGCCTGATGAGGCCGTGCCTGAGGAAGCTCCTTGTCGTCCGCCCCGCGAGGCTTGGCCCCTCGTGAGGGTCTTGAGCTTGTGTTGATGAAGATGGGCCATGTTGGGCCCCCTTTGAGCCACGCCACAGGCCGCAGGCAGTCAAGTCTGGGGACCCCCGTTCCCAGAACGCCGACAAAAACATATAATTATCTATGGATATTCGTAATCGAATACAAACTGGATTTGAATTTAGTTTGCCAGGTCCCAGGGCAAACGTGAATGCTAATTCTCCCAAGTTTTGAACGAAGCGGCTAAACACCCACTATAATTTGTGGGCTGCCCGAAGCAAGTGTTTGCAAGATGGAAATTACTGTCTACCCCTGACACTTGACATCCATATCGACCGGATTTACACTGCTGTCGATAGGGGTAGACTAGTAACTTCAATCAGATGTGACACGACGGCCTCTGAGCCCATTCAGACATGGTGGGCGTCAAACGTGGGCGGCAAAACACATTTGATTCAAGCTCATCCGAAAGACATGTGTCTCTTCCTCCATTTCCCCATTCATACACGGTGGGCGGCAAAACAAACTCTCCTCGTCCGAAATCGATGTAGGCTAATATTTTAAATAGGGGCGGATGTGTAACTTCCATCAGACGTGACACAACCGCCCTACCTGTCAGCCCCGTTCATACACCATGGGCGCCAACCGTGGGCGGCAAAACACCCTCTCCTCGCCTGAAATAGTTACCGGCAAATATTTGGGAGATGCGAGATTACCGTCCTATCCCCAACCGACGCAATGTCTGAAATTTTAAACGGGGGATAAGTTCGTAACTTTCCCCCATTTCAGAGAAGCGCGTCCCAAAGTTTGAGATCGCCCCCCCCCTCCCCTCCATTTCCCCATTCATAAACCGTTGGTGGCACAACAACCTCCACACTGCGGCCAGCCTCCTCCGTCTGCCACCCCATCCTCCACCTTGCCGGAGCCGTTGCCCCTACCCCGTTGTCCACTGCAAGAGATGGACGTCTCTCATCCACGGCGCTGGACCAGGATCATTTCATCGTCTCCTCTCGCTTCATCGGCGTCGTCGTCCACCTTGCCGTTGCCGCTCCTACGACCGCCTCGTCCACGACAACAGGATATATCCCCCGGCCCGGCCGTCTGCCGTCTAAAGTCTTCTTCCCCGCTGCTGACAGCCATCGCACCCGCAGCACCCTCAACGTATCAGCATAGGCCTACATGGCGTTGCAAGAGAGGTGGTACTCTTCCATATGTGCTTAAGTTATTGATCTCACCCGGAAAATAGATCATAATTTGTTTACTGTACTTTTCTTGTCCGTACCAAATCGTAGTGGCTAGTTGAAAGCAAACATTGGTTGCGAAGTAGCTTTGTCCGGTTTGCACCTTCAGATCTGCCATGGCATGGGGACTATACTCGTAAAGCTTATGGTTTCCCCCCTTTATATTCACTACCATCATCGTAGGTGCTTCGTGTCGTGCTAGCACTGCTCCTCAAGACCTCAACCCAAAGCTTACGTGTTGAAATAAGAATCTGATATGATGCTCATATCACTAAAACAGAGAACATTTAATTGGTCACCTAATGTTCCTATATTCGTTTCGAAAAGCATGTGCGCCACCCACTGGTCCAGCTAGTTCCACATTCCTGATTTTTCTCTTGATGCTTAGGGTTTTCCCCTTTTATCTACTCTACTATGATCTGCGTAGGTGCTTTCTGTCGTACTAGCATTACTCCACCCTTCAAGCTAAACAACACAACACTCAGAATTCGAAAGCTTAGTTGTTCAAATATGATTGTGATATGATACTGATATTAGTTAACCGACACATTTAATTGGTTAGCTAAAGGTCCCACTTGAGTTTCCAAATGCATGTCGCGACATATAGAGAGACAGCATAATTGCATTTCTTTGTCACTTGTTGACCGTACTTTCTTGTCCATACCAAATCTTAGTTGTTATTTCAAAGCAAACATCGGTTGCTAACTACCCTTTGCGCGGTTTGCAGCTTCAGATCTGCCATCCCACTGCCACGGTCAACACTGTACTCATCATGCTTATGTTTTCCCCATTTTATGATGACCACAATCAGCCTACGTGGTTCGTGTCGTAATAGCACTGCTCCACCCATCGAGCTAAACAAGCTTAGTTGTACAAATTCATATCTGATATTATTGCTGATATTAGTAAAACTGAGAGATGTTTAATTGGTTAGCTAAATGTTCCTACTTTAGTTTCGAAATGCATGTGAGCCACATATGGAGAGACCGGAAAGAATAGTATTTCTCTGTGCGCTCTGGTTCATCATGGGTGGCCAACCGACATTGTATTGAAAGACTTGTAATATCTTCAATCTGCTTGCTCTTCTGCTCTTCTTTAAGATGATACTCTTCTCTTGCGGTCGACTGGTCAGGTCGAGTTGTTCTCCCTTAGTATATTTGAATCTGTCAGGTCAGGTCGACTTGTTCTTCTTTACTATATGTTGAAGCTATCATCTGCGAAGTGTCATCACTTCTGGAGCTCTCATATTTTGAGTAGTAGGCCACATTATATTAATGCACACAACAAATTACAGCATGCATGGCATCTTTTAAAAGAATTGCAGAGATAGCACAAAGGGGTTTACAGGGAGGCAGTATTGGATTAGAATCACTTCTGCATTACAAAGAAAATCTCACTTGTTTTTATGTTTTCATGCATGTCAGATATTGAACATTATCAAAATGAACATGAGAATGGGCGCACGAGAGGAATATTGTGGAACGATCCACTGGCTAACAAACTTGGCATGGTGGAGGATGGCCTATCTTATTCACCCATCAAGGTGCTTGCTCTAACTTTGCAAAGTTGTATTGGTCGCACATATTTTGCATCTGACCTCTTGCATTACTTCTACTTTGTTACACCATCTGCTTAGTTTAAGCATCATATATGAGTATATGCCATACCTATCCATTTTCTGTACCTATTCCATGTGTCGTCACACTATGTTTTTCCAGTCAAATGTTGTTCTTTCGTAATAGATGTCCAAAAGGAAGAGGGTGAGTGCAGATCCTCAAGGAGTACAAACTAGGTATTTGGAAAAGGTAGTGATACCTGTTAAATCAGATAGATCAGCAGCCACAGAAAACACAGGCCCAACTGTACCACACTTTACCCCTACTCCAGTGGCCAAACCCCTATTAGAACTGCTGGGAGCCCAGCGTCAGGTACTGTCTATGATATCAATTCAAAATTTGAACTCCTAAATTTCTGCTTGTGCCTTACCTTCTCTCTTGTATGAAAACTAATTTCAGATGAATCTCCTTGCTCAAAGGATCATACGATCTCAAAACAATAATGGGCTCTGCATTGCTCTTGTCAGTACCTCTCTCCCTTTTGCCTTGTAACGCTGTACTTAATTAATTGCTATTTGATTATGTATCATCAGTCTGCACCTGAGCTTCATTATCCTCTGTTTCTTCCAATATTATTTGATCTATATTTACTCTTTGCAAAATGTAGAATAATGGCAACGCTTATAAAGAATTTTCTTTGGGGAATTTATTGAATTATCCTTCCATCAACATGGAGAAGGGCTTTGTCCAGCCCGTGTTAACATGTAATGTAAGTTCATCCTTCTCAAGCCTTCAAACTTTGTTCTAGTATAGATTTGGATAGGCATCATTTCCTCCACTGCTGTTTGCTTTGCTGTTTACATCTGATTGGATGTTTGCAACAACTACCAGTTTCAAATTGTAGTTGTAAAAACATGTTCCTTATGCAGAACATATCCATTTATTTGCTTATATAATTGTGAAACCTCTTACGTGTCTCCTTGTTTCTCTTTCAGAGTCGTATCTCTTATGCCAGGCAGAACTTTAGGGAAGATAGTGAGCCAAACCATCTTGAGGACAGCGAGATGACCCCAAGGTCCTGTCTTGATGAAGACAGTGAGTTGAAGCTACTCACCAGCAGGTGTGAGACAACCTCTGTGCAGTCGCTGCCTCAATCAGTTCGACTTCTTCAGTCTCATCTTAAAGCGGAAAGGCTTGCTTCAGCTCAGCTCCGACTTGAAGTCAAAGATGCCATGAAGATGTCAGAGGACTGCCATGCGCACCATCATGCCTAAAATCTAGTGTTGATGCATCTATCGTTGACACAACTGAGGTCTACTCAGCCTCTTCAGCTGTTTGGGGGGCCCGACCTGGCCAGGCCTAGTGCCTTCTGAAGTGCTCTCAGTTTTGTATATTCTTTTGTCGGCGCGTTTATTTGCACTGGTGGCGAACTTTGATGCCCAGTGGATGTAATATGTGTGATAGCCATGATAGCCTAGCGTAAGTTGCTTGCTTATTTATTTCCTTGTTGTCTTGTTTATTTGTTTGCTTGTAGTCATTGTAGTTCTTTTTCCGCGGTTTGCTAGTGGCTGCAATAACCTATTTTTTAAAACTAGGCCACAATAACCATGGGCTAATATTTACTGTAGTGACACTGGGCCTCCTACGGGCCGTAGAAATAGTGGGCCTTCTACGGGCCGTAGAAATAGTGGGCCTTCTATGGGCCGTAGAAACAATGGGCCTTCTACGGGCCGTAGAAACAATGGGCCTTCTACGGGCCGTATCATCAATGGGCCCTTATACGGGCAGTATGATCGATTGGCCAAACATGGGCCAATAACAGGCCGCATTATGGCCGTAAACGGGCTAGAGTTGGAATCGTCCGTTCATGGGCCGACCATAACGGGCCATCGTTAATAGGCCGTATTTGATGATGCTATGAAAACGGCCCAACGTATTAACGGACCACAAACAGGCCGACTGTAACCACGGGCTGAATTTGGCCCACAAGCAGAAAATGACAGTAACGGGCCGTAAGTAAACGAATGCTGGAAATGAGCCCAAGAATAAATGGGCTCTGAGAAGGCCGAAAGATAACATGGGCTGGAAACGGCCCAACGGAATAACGGGCCGTTAATGGGTATAAAGTGATACACTGTTCATTATGGGCCAGTTTCACCACGGGCCGTTAATGGGTGTAAAGTGATACACTGTTCATTACGGGCCAGTTTCACCACGGGCCGTTAATAGGCCAAGAGTTACATAGGGCCTCATATGGGCCGAAAGACGTCATGGGCCATACATGGGCCAGAAGTGAAAACGGGCTGGAATCATATTGGGTGGCCCAGATGACGCTACTGGGCCTAATTCGGATAGGGCGTAACGGGCCTTGGGTTAGCGGGCTGTAAATGGGCTATATGCGAACAGGCCGTTAACAGGCTTTACATGGGCCGGCCCGCCACCTTTTGACCAAGTCAAACGGGCCGACCTTTTCACAGGCATGGGCCTCTATTAGGCCGTGCCACGTGTCGACGTATCATAGGCGCCTTCTGTCCAATGAGTGGATGACATCTGTCCCAACGATGAGCCGACACGTGTTTCCTCCAGCCAATGATGATTTTACACGTGGAAAATCCCCATTGGTCGGGGCTGTTAACGGGTTATCGGATCCAAAACCCGACCCGATAGCTTAACGGTGTTCCGTTACGGTGGATGCCATGTGTCGGTCACCCTTGATGAAAGCACTTCTGTGACGCACGATTTATCGTCATGGAAGTGGACACTTCCGTGATGATAATTTTGGTAATGTCATGGAACACTTCTACGACAGAACAGGTATGACTATCTTGAGTCTGTCATAAATTTTTCATGGATGTACATGCATGACAAAAAACGCGACCTACTGTGACAAACACGTATCATCACGGAAGTGTATTTTTTTTGTAGTGCTCACGGGCAGGCGAGGGCTCCCAGGAGCGCCCTAGCCGCGGAGGCGAACATGCCGAGCTGGCAGCGCAAGAGCCGTTGTCCCTCGATGACATGCCCGATCAGCTCAATAAGCAGGAGGAGTTCATCGACGGCTTCGTGGAGCTATTGAAGGAGAGCCTCGACGACATGCCCGTTGAGCTCGATAAGTAGGGGGAGTTGACCGCCAGCTTGGTGATGCTGCTAAAGAAGAGCATTGCCTCGGATAAGAAGGCGACCGGCGAAATCCTGCAACTTCAGGAGGACAATGCGAAGCTCCGCCTTGAGCTCGACCTGCTGGAGGAGGAGAATGCCAGCTGGAAGAAGCTGCATGAGAAGAGTAGTTCCTCGATAAAGATGTTGCAGGCCCTCATCATGGAACAGAAGGAGGAGTTGGCGAAGCTCCGCATTGAGCACCCGACTGTTGTCAATGTATGTAATGCAGCCGTGGAATAGATGATGAAGGCTCGCATCGAGAAATCCCGCGTCATGGACAGAATGAAGAAGATGGCGGAGGAGATGCGCGAGGAGATGGAGGTAGTGGAGGTGATGAAGAAGCAGTTACGACTCCACGGCCAGCAACCCTTCATGTAGTAGAGAGCAGTGCCCTAGACTTGTGTGTGCGTCTTCCTTCTTGTTTTGGGGGGATAATCTTCCTTCTTATTTTGCTCCTGTGTTTCTTCTTTTGCTTTGGGTGTTTCGCCGCACGTGTCATGTTCTCTGTGAGGCATGAATACAAGAATTCTAACGATGAGCGGCGCCATGGGATCGATGACTAGCAAATTAGATCATTTTTATCGCCATATCACACTGGGCTGCCCTGTTTCGTGCTCCTCCGTCGTACTAGTACTCCAGCGGAAAACTTGAGTATACCGCATGGTTCTTTGCTCCTCCTCGGGTCATCGGCAACATTTATACGAGCAGTCAAATCACAAGGCCCCGCCTTCCAGCAGTAATGAGCCATCAAATCACAAAGGCCCTTGCCTCTCGTGAAACCGACCAAGCGAGACTGCCCCGCCCTCTAGCCTTTTAAATGTATACCTCTGTACAGTGGTGGAGGCAGGGGTTCCAGCAGGGACACGGGCCCAGGTCAACACGCAGATTTTTCCACTACATGAGTGATTACCTGCTGCTAATATTGTGTATTTTGATGATTTTGTTGGCTTTGGCCCTCCCCAACATGATTTAACATCAGTTAGCCCCCTGATTAAGCTTTCCTGGCTCCGCCACTTCTTTTGTACATTAGTAGTATCGATGGATTGCACCATGGAGCAAAACTAACAAGATGAAATTAAAGAAAAAAGGTGGTACATATAGAGAGCGCTCGTTGCCAAATTATGCATATAGTACTATTAAAAAAGCCACTACGTGCTTAGATGGGGTGCTAAATTCTATTAAAGAAATTAGCATACCTATTTAATTCTTGGCTTATTATTTATGACACTAGTTGTGTCTCACTACTCAGTTTTGCCATTAGAAGTTACAACTACTCAAAAATGCAATCGATCCATGAGATGCTTGCTCAAAATGCAATTAGATATCTCAAAAATGCCATCGTTCCATTAGATGTTTGCTCAAAAATGCCATTAGACATTGTTATTTTCATGTCAAACCTGTTAACCATGTTATATGACAAAAATAAGCCTAGACCCACATGTTGATTATATTTATCTCACAATGATAAGTGTGGCCCCGCTTGTCAGGAGTAACCAAGAGAATAATTTTACAGGATTATAAGAATGTTGTTGGGATCAAGTAGGCCCCACCCTTTATTGTACTATAGCAAGATAGAGGGAGAGCTGGCATGTTGGTCCATAGGTATTTATGTCATTATAACATGGCAAAAGAGATTTGAGTCACAATAATAGTGTCCAGCACAACACACCACTCAAATAAAACTAAGCACCCTGAAATTCTTTGACAACTAAACTGCTGGCTATATGATGTTGGCCATATATATTGTACAAATATAATGTGAAGAAACGAGTGGTAGTACTACCAAATACAAGATGAACTATAATAAATACTAGTATGTACGTACTGAAGAGTTAAAGTAACGAGAAGGAACATAAAATAGTTCTGCTGGGGGCTCAGCACAACACACCCCTCAAATAAAACTAAGCACCCTGAAATTAAACTAGGCAACTAATCCGGTGGACACTGCATTAAAACCACCATGAGCAATGACACTGCCACCTTACTCGGACTCCTCGTCCACGTCCTCAACTTCGTCGTTATCCCTCTTCCTCTTGGCCCATACTTCTTTGCTTGAACTGCATAGTTGGATCTCGCTCTTCATCCAACCCTTGTAGATATTGCAACAAAGGTAGGCATCCATTGCAGCGTAATGGATGTGGTCTCTATCTAGTACATTCCACTACCATGCAAGATGAAACTTGGGCGGAGGTTTCCTTAGTTTACCGTCTGAAGGATCAATCATGGCTGCTGTCAGGGTCAGCATTGAAGGCTGACAGGAGGACACCAGCACATTCCTCTGGAGGTCGAAGGGCTGGCCTATGATGAGGCCTATCCGACCTAGGATTTCTTCGTTGTTCGTAAAGTCTACATAAATGATTTTGAGTTTGCCGCCCGCGAGGAAGTTCTTAAAATCCTCGCACTCAATGTCGACATGGCATATGTGGTAGACCAAGCACAAGTTATGCACGCAAACCTGGATCACGGTGGGCTTATTCTTCTCTTCCTCCTTTAGATTCTTCTCTTTT
This sequence comes from Triticum aestivum, assembly GCF_018294505.1. Lineage (NCBI taxonomy): Eukaryota > Viridiplantae > Streptophyta > Magnoliopsida > Poales > Poaceae > Triticum > Triticum aestivum. Next base: position 186,147,917 of record NC_057795.1, on the reverse strand, counting down.
CCCAGGATTGCGGTGTACTCAACATCTAGCCCAGCAACCCACTCATCCTTTGAACTTTTGAACATGCGCAGGAAGCGAGCAAGGCATGCTTCCATTGTTGCGGATCTACGGGTGTAGATGACGATGAACGCATCGCCGGTGATGGCTCTAACCTTGTACTCACCGCCAATCATGGTGATTTGGGAGACCATGGATTTTGGAGGCGGGTTAGGAGAAGTTGAACTGGTGTAATGTAAACGAGACCAACCCGGACTAGACTAGCCTGTTGGCATTTTTTTATAGAAGAAAACTCCATGAGCACCAAACGCTCAAGCCAAGACTTGAACCCTGGTGGGCTGGCTGCGAACTGGTGTAATGTGAAAGGACGGACGACTGGGAGTGATCTATTTTAAGGTAGAAGACGGGGACGACTGGACGAGTAGGGCATGCAAACGGCGTGGGGTTGTTGGCTTACCCGGTGGATAAAAGGCTGCATGCCCCCAAAGAGTTCTCGAGTACTATGCGGGACCCACTAGATGTCATGTCTACTAGACCCATATCGTAGGCCTGCCGGTATAGGCAGGAGCCACTCATCACCCTTTGACTTTTTGAACATGCATCTGAAGCGAGGAAGGCATCCTTTCACCGTCATGGAAGAACGGGTGTAGATGACATCAAACTCATCGCCAGTGATGGTTCTAACCTTGTACTCACCGCCGATCATGGACATTTGGGATACCATGGATTTGGGAGGAGGGTTAGGATTAGTGGAACTACTGTAATGTGAAAGGATGGGACGACTAGGAGCGAACTTCCATAATGTTAAAGGACAGCTGGGGACGAGTAGGAGCGAACTGCTAGCGATTTACCGATTGTAAAAATGTTGAGTGGGGTATGCGAACGGTAGGGTAGTTGCTTGCCCGGTGGCTAAATGGATTCATGCACAGTACTATGGGGGGCCCACTTAGAGGTCATGTCTACTAGACGCCCAATTAAAGGGCTTCATGCATCTGCCTGTTCGCACATCAAGCGTCAGGAAAATTATAGGTGATATGAAGCTTTCCATGATCCCATGATACGGGCTTTCGAGAGCCCTTGGATCTGAGATCGAACGGTTGCATGGCGTGATTCTAGACCTATGGGTGAATATCTTATCCTGGAGGGTTATTCTGCAAATTTTCAGCAACTTAGCATGCGACCGTTCGATCTCAGATCCAAGGGCTGTCAGCAGCCCGTATCATGGTCGCGCCTACCACGACCGTCGCCTCGCTTGCGCGGTCGCGCCCTTGGAGATTTCAGACGACTATAAATGAGCATTTTTTTTCTACTTCGCATGCATGAAACTACTTCCTCCGTCCAGGTGCGTTAGGCTATCTGATGTTGGGATGTTGGCATGTCATACATAGTCATCACTTAGTCACTCATGCAACGAGGTTAGCTGTAAGGTTGGCTATAAGAGTAATTTTTTTACTTCTCTCTATCTCTTTCTTCGTACTCCCTCTATTTCAGTTTACAAGTCTTGCACGTATACCTAGGTTGTCAATTTTATCACCGTAATAAAAACTATATAACACAAAAATTATACTATTTGAAAATACAACATCTGAAGTTTATAATGTATGTTTTTTGTAATATATGACTTCTACTACCTCCTTTCCGGTTTATAGGGCTCAATTCAAAAATCTCACCAACCAAGGTAGACGGTGAGTGGTGAAACAATTTTTGTAGTTTGCAAAACCACTCAATTAATGCGCTTGTTTTCTTCAAAAAATTGTGCTTACCAATGCATTAATTTCAACTCATGCATGCCTAAAGTACATGCACTGGTCAATTTTCTCTTAATACTTGCATGCAATGATATATTGCACCTTGAAATATGAACATGTGACGGGGAACAACCAAATTGAGACTTATAAAATGGGAAAACTAAAATTTTGAGATAAGCCCTATAAACTGGAAAGGAGGGAGTATTAGGTTGGTCAAATTGATGACCTAGGGGTACGCGCATGCCTTGTAAATTGAGAGAGAGGGAGTAGTATTTATTGCATTTTCCAAAAGGAGTAAGGAGTACAGTACTTGGCACATGTATACCATGGAGGTGGTCAGGAATCGGGAGACTCATGCCGATCGTATCGCCATAGTTAAAATGATAATGGAAAGTCAAATCACAGGCCCCCACCTGTCTAGCAATAACTCGTCGTCAAATCACACAACCCTACGTTTGTAGCAGCCTACTCCCTCATCTTCTCGCCTCTCTGTCGAACCGACTAGGCGGAACTGCCCCGCCTACCGCGCGCGAAAAGCCCCGCCCTCGACTTTTAAATATACTTTTGTATCCATGGACTGCACCATGGAGCAAAGCCTCAAGAAAATGGCGATACACATGTATACAGAACGCTCGTCGCATTCGTGTCACACCCCAGACAGTCGGTCAGTCTGGCACGCCGCTCTCCGAATGGAACTCGTGTCATATTGCGTTTGTACACACATGCGAAATCTGATGACCCACAAGTATAGGGGATCTATCATAGTCCTTTCGATAAGTAAGAGTGTCGAACCCAACGAGGAGCAGAAGGAAATGACAAGCAGTTTTCAGTAAGGTATTCTCTGCAAGCACTGAAATTGTCGGTAACAGATAGTTTTGTGATAAGGTATTTCGTAACGGGTAACAAGTAACAAGAGTAAATAAAGTGCAGCACGGTGGCCCAATCCTTTTTGTTGCAATGGACAAGCCTGGACAAACTCTTATATAAAGGAAACGCTCCCAAGGACACATGGGAATTATCGTCAAGCTAGTTTTCATCACGCTCATATGATTCGTGTTCGTTACTTTGATAATTTGATATGTGGGTGGATCGGTGCTTGGGTGCTGCCCTTCCTTGGACAAGCATACCACTTATGATTAACCCCTCTTGCAAGCATCTGCAACTACAAAAGAAGTATTAAGGTAAACCTAACCATAGCTTGAAACATGTGGATCCAAATCAGCACCTTACAAAGCAACGCATAAACTAGGGTTAAGCTTCTGTCACTCTAGCAACCCATCATCTACTTATTACTTCCCAATGCCTTCCCCTAGGCCCAAACAATGGTGAAGTGTCATGTAGTCAACGTTCACATAACACCACTAGAGGAAAGACAACATACATCTCATCAAAATATCGAACGAATACCAAAGTCACATGACTACTTATAACAAGACTTCTCCCATGTCCTCGGGAACAAACATAACTACTCACAAATCATATTGATGTTCATAATTAGAGGGGTATTAATATGCATAAAGGATCTGAACATATGATCTTACACCAAATAAACCAACTAGAATCCACTACAAGGAGTAATCAATGCTACTAGCAACCCAAAGGTGCCAATCTGAGGTTTTGAGAGAAAGATTGGATACAAGAGATGAAGTAGGGTTTGAGAGGAGAAGGTGCTGGTGAAGATGTTGATGTAGATTGACCCCCTCCCGCTGAGAGGATCGATGGTGATGACAATGGCGATGATTTCCCCCTCCCGGAGGGATGTTTCCCCGGTAGAACAGCTCCGCCTGAGCCCTAGATTGGTTCTACCCAGGTTCCGCCTCGAGACGGCAGCGCTTTGTCCCGAAAGCTTCCTTCTGATTTTTCAGGGAAAAAGACTTCATATAGCAAAAGATGGGCACCGGAGGCCTGCCAGGGGGACCACGAGGCAGGGGGCGCGCCCAAGGGGGTAGGGTGCGCCCTCCACCCTCGTGGATAGGGTGTGGGCCCCCTCTAGTACTTTCTTCACCCAATATTTTTTATATACTCCAAAACTGACTTCCATGGAGTTTCAAGACTTTTGGAGTTGTGCAGAATAGGTCTCTAATATTTTCTCCTTTTCTAGCCCAGAATTCCAGCTGCCGGCATTCTCCCTCTTCATGTAAACCTTGTAAAATAAGAGATAAAGGCAAAAGTATTGTGACATAATGTGTAATAAATGCCCATAATGCAATAAATATCGATATAAAAGCATGCTGCAAAATGGACATATCAACTCCCCCAAGCTTAGACCTCGCTTGTCCTAAAGCGGAAGCCAATAACGAAAAATATGTCCACATGTTTAGAGATAGAGGTGTCGTTAAAATAAAATACGGACATGAGGGCGTCATGATCATTCTTAAAATAGCAACATATATATATATATATATATATATATATTGTCATATGATTTCTTATGCTAAAGTAACAATCTATTCACAATGTCAAGTATGAATTAGAAACTTCATTGAAAACCAACAAACTATAATCTCAGTCATTAAAGCAATTGCAATTTATCATAACATCGGAAAGATTCAATATAAGAGCTTTTCAGCAAGTCCACATACTCAACTATCATTTAGTCTTTCACAATTGCAAACACTCACGCAATACGTATGGGTATGAAGTTTTAATCGGACACAGAGAAAGATAGGGGCTTATAATGTTGCCTCCCAACCTTTTACCTCAAGGGTAATGTCAACAATAATAGTTTATGATAACTTACATCCAATTGGATATATATATATATCACAATCTTTCCAACACAATGTGCTTGCCGAAGGATAAAATGTAAAAAGGAAAGGTGAAGATCACCATGACTCTTGTATAAGGTATAAGAGAAGAATAAAAGATAGGTCATTCGCAGAGGGAAGTAGAGGTTCTCATGTGCTTTTATGGTTGGATGCACAAAATCTTAATGCGAAAGAACGTCACTTTATATTGCCACTTGTGATAGGGACCTTTATTTTGCAGTTTGTCGCTTTTATTTCTTCCATATCACAAGATCGTATAAAGCTTATTTTCTCCACATTAATAAATCATACATATTTAGGGGGCAATATTTATTGCATGCAACAATGACAACTTACTTCAGGGATCTTACTCAATCCATAGGTAGGTATGGTGGACACTCATGGAAAAACTGGGTTTAAGGATATTCGGAAGTACAAGTAGTATCTCTACTTGGTGCAAAGAGTTTGTCTAGCATGAGGGGGGAAGGCAAGCTCAACATGTTGGATGATCCATGACAATATACTTTATTTCGGATATAAGAAAACATAACCCATTACGTTGTCTTCCTTGTCCAAAATCAACTCTTTAGCATGTCATATTTTAATGAGTGCTCACAATCATAAAAGAGATCCAAGATAGTATATTTATATGTGAAAACCTCTCTTTCTTTATTACTTCCTATTAATTGCAACGATGACCAAAACTATGTTTGTCAACTCTCAATAACTTTTATTCATCATACTCTTTATATGTCAGGTCATTACTCTCCATAAGATCAATATGATCTATCTATTTCTCTTTGTTGTTTCTTTTAATTCCCTCAAGATCATAGCAAGAAAGCAAAGCACTTATCTCAAAACTACTCTTTATTATATATAGTTCACGGACTCGATTGCATAGAAGGATCATAAAGCAAAACTCAAAACTAGATCATACTAAAACTTTATTCTACTAGATCAAGATATTACCAAAAGGATTGAACTAAGAAAAACGGTAAAGATAGGAGTGTGATGGTGATACGATAACGCGGTACCTCCCCCAAGCTTGGCAGTCTTCAATAAATTATACCTGCCTCCAGAAGCTTTAGTATTTCTTTTTTACCACTTCTTTCATCTTAGGATTTAACCTTCCTTGGTGATCAACAACCGGTTTAGCGTATTTCTCCAATTTTATTTTGTGTTGGCATAGAGTGGGACTAATGCCCTTAAGATCATCCAGAGTATATCCAATAGCAGCAAGTTGCTTCTCCAGAGTTTTCAATAATTTATCTTCTTCCTGCTCTGAAAGGTTAGCACTAATAATAACAGGATATATCTTCTTTTCATCAAGATAAGCATATTTAAGGGTATCAGGTAATGGTTTAAGCTCAAACATGGGATCACCCTTGGGTGGAGGAGGATCCCCTAGAATTTCAACAGGCAAGTTGTGTTTCAAAATAGGTCCCTGTTTAAAGAATACTTCATCTATTTCCCTTCTTTCATTCATAAACATATCATTTTCATGGTCTAACAAATATTGTTATAAAGGATCATTAGGAGGCACAACAATAGAAGCAAGACCAATAATTTCATCTTTACTAGGAAATTCTTTATCATGGGGTTGTCTATGAAATTTAGCAAAATTAAAATCATGAGACATATCCCCTAAACCAACAAAAACAATATCCTTTTTGCAATCTATCTTAGCATTAATCGTATTCAAGAAGGGTCTACCAAATATAATGGGACAAAAATTATCTTGTGGGGAAGCAAGAACAAGAAAATCGGTAGGATATTTAACTTTCACACACAAGACTTCAACATCTCTAACAATCCCAACTGGTGAAACAGTATCTCTATTGGCAAGCTTAATTGTAACATCAATACCTTCTAACTCAGCAGGTGCAATATCATGCATAATTTCTTCATATAAAGAATGAGGTATTGCACTCGCACTAGCACCCATATCACATAAGCCATGATAGCAATGATCTCCTATTTTAACAGAAATAACATGCATGCCTACAACAGGCCTATGTTTATTTTTAGTATCGGGTCTAGCAATTCTAGAAGCTTCATCATAGAAGTATATAACATGCCCATCAATATTATCGGTCAAGAGATCTTTAACCATAGCAATACTAGGTTCAACTTTAATTTCCTCAGGGGGTCTAGGTGTTCTAGTATTACTCTTACGAACCACAGTTGAAGCTTTAGAATGATCCTTTATTCTAACAAGGAAAGGTGGTTTCTCAATATAAGCGGTAGGAACAATAGGATGAACATTATAAGTGATAGTCTTTTCTTCAACTTTAATAGGTTCAACTACTTTTACTTCAATGGAAGGATGATATTTAAACCACTTCTCCTTAGGGAGATCAACATGAGTAGCAAATGGTACACAGAAAGAAGCTACTATCTCAGAGTCAAGTCCATATTTAGTGCTAAATTCACAGAAAACATCGGTATCCATAAAAGATTTAACACAATCAAACTTAGGTGTTATACCTGACTCCTTACCTTCGTTGAGTTCCCAATTTTCAGAGTTGCATTTAATTCTTTCCAACAAATCCCATTTGAATTCAATAGTCTTCATCATAAAAGAACCAATACAAGAAGTATCGAGCATGGAGCGATTATTGAGAGAAAGCCGAACATAAAAAATTTGAATAATAATTTCTCTTGAGAGCTCATGATTGGGGCATGAATATAACATTGACTTAAGCCTCCCCCAAGCTTGAGCAATGCTTTCTCCTTCGCGAGGCCAAAAATTATATATATAATTACGATCATGATGAACCTGATGCATAGGATAAAACTTCTGATGAAATTCCAATTTCAATCTGTTGTAGTTCCATGATCCAATATCATCGCATAGCCTAAACCATGTCAATGCCTCTCCCTTCAAATATAAAGGTAAGACCTTCTTCTTGATAACAACCTCGGGCATACCTGCAAGCTTAAATAATCCACAAACTTCATCCACATAAATTAGGTGCATATCGGGATGTAATGTTCCATCTCCCGTAAAAGGATTAGCTAGCAGTTTCTCTATCATACCCAAAGGAATTTCAAAGTAAACATTTTCAGTAGGTTCAGTAGGTTGAGGAGCAACTCTTTGCTCTACTGGTCGGGGTGAAGATACCCCGAACAAGCCCCTCAAAGGATTACTTCCCATAGTAACAAGTGACAGTCAATTCCAGCACACTATATAAATTATTCCTTACCAAAGGTGCTTCACTCCCCGGCAACAGCGCCAAAAACGAGTCTTGATGACCCACGAGTATAGGGTATCTATCGTAGTCCTTTCGATAAGTAAGAGTGTAGAACCCAACGAGGAGCAGAAGGAAATGACAAACGGTTTCCAGTAAGGTATTCTCTGCAAGCACTGAAATTATCGGTAACAGATAGTTTTGTGATATGGTAATTCGTAACGGGTAACAAGTAACAAGAGTAAATAAAGTGCAGCAAGGTGGCCCAATCCTTCTTATAGCAAAGGAAAAGCCTAGACAAACATTTATATAAAGGAAAACGCTCAGGAGGACACATGGGAATTATCGTCAAGCTAGTTTTCATCACGCTCATATGATTCGCGTTCGTTACTTTGATAATTTGATATGTGGGTGGACCGGTGCTTGGGTGCTGCCCTTCCTTGGAAAAGCATCCCACTTATGACTAACCCCTCTTGCAAGCATCCGCAACTACAAAATAAGTATTAAGGTAAACCTAACCATAGCTTGAAACATGTGGATCCAAAACAGCCCCTTACGAAGCAACGCATAAACTAGGGTTTAAGCTTCTGTCACTCTAGCAACCCATCATCTACTTATTACTTCCCAATGACTTCCCCTAGGCCCAAACAATGGTGAAGTGTCATGTAGTCGACATTCACATAACACCACTAGAGGAAAGACAACATACATCTCATCAAAATATCAAACAAATACCAAATTCACATGACTACTTATAGCAAGACTTCTCTCATGTCCTCAGGAACAAACGTAACTACTCACAAATCATATTCATGTTCATAATCAGAGGGGTATTAATATGCATAAAGGATGTGAACATATGATCTTCCACCGAATAAACCAACTAGCATGAACTACAAGGAGTAATCAACACTACTAGCAACCCACAGGTACCAATCTAAGGTTTTGAGACAAAGATTGGATACAAGAGATGAACTAGGGTTTGAGAGGAGATAGTGCTGGTGAAGATGTTGATGGAGATTGACCCCCTCCCGCCGAGAGGATCGATTGTGATGACGATGGTAATGATTTCCGCCTCCCGGAGGGATGTTTCCCCGGCAAAACAGCTCCGCCAGAGCCCTAGATTGGTTCTGCCCAGGTTCTGCCTCAAGACGGCAGCGCTTCGTCCCAAAAGCTTCCTTCTGATTTTTTCTAGGGCAAAAGACTTCATATAACCAAAGATGGTCACCGGAGGCCTTCTAGGGGGCCCATGAGGCAGGGGGCGCGCCCTCCACCCTCGTGGATAGGGTGTGGGCCCCCTCTAGTACTTTCTTCACCCAATATTTTTTATATACTCCAAAACTGACTTCCATGGAGTTTCAAGACTTTTGGAGTTGTGCAGAATAGGTTTCTAATATTTGCTCCTTTTCTAGCCCAAAATTCCAGCTGCCGGCATTCTCCCTCTTCATGTAAACCTTGTAAAATAAGAGAGAAAAGGCATAAGTATTGTGACATAATGTGTAATAACAGCCCATAATGCAATAAATATCGTTATAAAAGCATGATGTAAAATGGACGTATCAGGACCGCAATTGAGAACCGACCATAGGCATACTCCCTGGCCCCGCAAGTCGACCTCGATAGTACTGGAGTAGTGTTGTACAGACGTCGGTGCATGGACGATCCCTGCATGACATGAAATATCAGTTCATCCATGCATGTGACCAGACTCCAGCAGACGGCTGGATTGGCTATCATCTGCATATCATGCACGTTGTCTTGTACAGGGCTGTAGTTCTGATGAGAAATCTAAAAAAAGGTTTCTTGTCATCTTGCAATATTAGGTGTCATGTGCTTCGGATCACTGCGAGGGTTAAACAGTGACAATTTAGTTCCTCCAAGGCGCTGGTCATTGGGGGCACATGCACGAAGACTACTCGGCTGCCATCTAGGTTAAGCTGGCTATGTTAATTAGGACATCTATCGATGGACCCCTTTTCTATGAGTTTATCTTTAATTTGAGCTTTGATCCTCATCTAGTTTCTCCATCGGGATTCATGTTGTCTCCTTGGGGTAGTGAGATTTTGGTTTCTTGTCATGTGGCATTTTTTCATGTTATGTGTTAATCCGGTGCTTCAGATCAAAATGACGACAAATGCACCTCCGGGGCACGTGCATGAAGACTTCTTGACGGTCATTGATGAGGTCAAGCCGGCTCCGGTGGATAAAAGAAAACTACTCCACTATATTGGCAGGAGCCTCCGCGCTTGCTTGCTAGTGTTGCTCTCTTCACACTGTCTCGTCCTCTCCAGATCTAAACACGACAGTGGTGGTCACACTCTCTCTCTCTCTGCTCATCGCTGGTCACAGATCCAGTCGGATCCTCTTCGCCGGTGAAGGTGATATGGTGCAATGTTCATGCGGTCGTCCTCGGCGATGGCTCTTACCCACTGCCGGTGCGTCCCAATCAGCATGCCTTGCCATTCTCTCCCATGCAACACCGTCTAGGGAGGGCCTCTGAGCCCTTCTTCCTCGCTGCCGTAGTGTGGGCAGATCCGGCCTCACGCGGCCCACCTAGCGACATCCCAATGACCCTCGGGTATAAATTCCTTCGAAACCGGACTTGCTCTACTTCCCCAGCTCCTGACATCGCTGCATTTGTATCTTTTACTATTTCTCATACCCTCTCGTGGATAGAATCGATCGGTGATGTCTACTACGCAACCTTCTTCTTGTAGACTCGTGTTGGGCCTCCAAGCACAGAGTTTTGTAGGACAGTAGCAAATTTCCCTCAAGTGGATGACCTAAGGTTTATCAATCCATGGGAGGCGTAGGATGAAGATGGTCTCTCTCAAACAACCCTGCAACCAAATAACAAAGAGTCTCATGTGTCCCCAACACACCAAATACAATGCTAAATTGTATAGGCGCACTAGTTCGGCAAAGAAATGGTGATATAAGTGTAATATGGATGATAGATATAGTGTAATCTAAAAATATAAAAACAACAAGGTTGTCGTGGAATTGTCACGGCAGATGTTCTAGCAGAAGGACTTAGTCGTGGAGACATCGCAACTAGGTTAGCTTAAAGGGGTTAACCGGGACAAAGGACACAGAGAGTTTATACTGGTTCAGCCCCTTGCGGTGAAGGTAAAAGCCTAATCCAGTTTGAGGTGCTATTGCTAGGGTTTCGATTACCAGGGAGCGAATACGCTTGACCTAGTTCTCAATCTTCTTGTTTCTTGTCCTAAACCGCAGTCGAGTCGTCCCTTTATATGCACAGGTTGACACCCGGCGGCTCACGGAGTCCTAGCCGGCTTATACACAACGTGTCCGGCTCGGTGACTAACTACACATGCCTCACAACACAAGTCATACATATATGGCGGTTTACACCTGTAGCCCTCAAGCCTCCTTTGAGTCTTTGGGCCTTCAGCAAGCCTGCTCTGCGAACCGCCATCTTCAACACCCTCATGGGCCTTGTCATCATGAGCCGCTAGTGGCATGATCCGGCCCCTCCTGGGCAGGTCACACCCAATAGTTATATCCCCAACATTAGGCCCGAGGTTGATGTGAACTTGTTCATATCAATCTTCAACACTTAGAAAAATTCTTCTTCATCCATTCTCGCAAGATCTTGTAAGCCGCCATGACATCATCCCCTAGGATTGTGGTAACCCACCATGACGTCATCTATCATTAATATTACGCAAGGCCCAAATCTTAATATATCTTCTCTTTTAGTGAACCTCCGAAAATCAAGGCGTCTGTGCTGTCACATATCCAATTTTTAGCCTCCTCGATTCCCTCGCATGCCACTTATCTTTCCAGCCTTATAAATTGGGCCAGGGGTCCCTTTTAATTTCCCTCCTTGCCTCCTCGCCTCTGTCTTCTACCTTGTGTCTCCTCAGCGCCCGAGCTCCGCTGCCGTCGTCGACCTTTGCCACCGCCTCGACAACGGCCGCTGCATCAACCTGAATTGACCAGAGTTCATCCGTGCGCCTCTGTTGTTCAATAGCTCTAGTAAGTTCTCCACCTTCCTTTTCCCATAGATCCCATTAGGGTTTCCACGAGTTCGTCGGAGTTCATCTTCGTTCTTTGCTGTAGCTTGTGCTTTTTGATTCAAACTTGGTACCCCTCCTGCGCGGTGGTAATCATTGCACTCATTTTTGCTATTAGAGCATCTCCTTTTGTATAAGAAATCCGATCTGGACACATGAACTGCTCAAGTACTGCAATTTAGGTCTAGATATTTTCCTTTATCTGAAGTGTCGTAGATCCAAAATCATAACATCAATCTGTGAAACCTTTTTTCCAACACTTAGCAATTTTTCCTTTCTCAGATCTGTAAATCAATAATTGTGTGGGCGGCTTAACTCAGAAACCGTAACCTGCCAGGCACCATTAGTCCCATCTTAAGTCGCCAATAGCTCATCTTTATAACTTCAATGCCAATCTCCGGTTTGACACCTATGCATGCTTCATTATTGTTTGCCTTTTAAACCAATAGCCGGCTTAACCATATAATCTTGAACCGGTATAATCTTTCTTTCATATCATCGAAAAATGGCCAAGACATACACTGCTTGCAACTGGGTCCAATCCCGGGTCACTGAAGAAGACATGAACAACCATGTTGCAACTGGCACTTTAGCTAAGAAAGAGGTCATCCATTGGAGGGCCCCTGGTGAAGAAAATCCTCCTACACCCAAGGACGGAGAAGTGATTGTTTTCACTGATCACCTAAGTCGGGGGTTCATCCCACCCAGCTCAAAGTTTTTCCGTGATGTGCTTCATTTTTTCCAACTTCACCCTCAAGATATCGGACCCAACTCTGTGTCCAACATTTGCAATTTCCAAGTGTTCAGTGAAGCTTATCTTCAAGAGCAGCCCACAGTTGAGTCATTCAGAGAATTCTACTATTTAAACCGTCAAACAAAATTTACTGATGGGCCCAGCTTGGAACTCGACGGGGTTTCAATTCAGAAGAGGAAAGAAGCCAATTTTCCCTATGCTAAGCCGCCGAGTCATCCCAAAGATTGGAACCAAACTTGGTTCTACTGCCAAAACACATCCCCAGCAGATGAAAATCCCCAGCCGGGTTACCGTGATCACTGGCTTAGCAACACGCATCCACTCCCTCCACGGATTAGTACGAAGGAAAGGGCCAAATATGCTTCAACTTTTTCAAAGCTCTGAGCCTTTATGGTCAATGGCTTAACCAATGTTGACCTTGTCCGGTGCTGGGTGTCCTGGAGTATCTTGCCCTTAAGCCGTCGCCCCGGCTTAATGTGCGAATATACTGGCGATTTAAAAGATCCCCAGCGCCACTGTGACATTCAACTGTCTGACGAACAAATGACTGAAGCTACCAAGAAATTTTGAACGAACCTGCAAAGGAATGCAGTAAAAGAGGACTTAGTCATTTCTGCACCTTTAACAAGCCGCCAACCGTAAGTGTTGCAGACTTTCTGCTCAACAACGCATTCAATAATTCTACCCATTTATAATCTTTTTGACCTCCACAGGCTGATTCTCCATTTTGAAAAAGAAACCACAAGATAAACCGGCCAAACCGGGTCGTACCAAGACCAAGGCCACCAAGAGGCCTGACAAGAAGAAGACCACCGAGGCCGCCGATTTAAACTTGGATGATGATGAGTCGGAGGTAGAACTTGACTCTCTTGGCTCATTTGTTATACATCTCATTGACAATGATTATTATCAGGATGACACAGAAGCCAGTCGTGCAGATGACGTAGAGTTAATTGTTCTTTCCTCTGGCTCAGAACCTCTGCCAACAAAGAAAACCCGACAAGCAATCCGGAAAGTAAGATTTTCTCACCCTCTAGCTCATGTGGATCCCAACTTTCTTTTGAAGAAACAGCAACACGAAGCTCGCCACACCACCCGGCATAGTGGTGGTGTGATTACTTCTTCCGGCTTACCAAACACGCCGGTTCGCAAACTCCACCCAGAGGTCTTACATATTTCTGATATACTTTGCCCCAAGGCGGGTCATTTCCGATAACCTCTTAACCCATATGATTCAAACTATCAGGGGAATTCACATTCCTCCTCTGGCGAGTCAACGGGAACTCAAATCCACACTTTCAAGGCTGTCCCTGCGTAAGGGTATATTCAATGATTCAAACCTTATGCTTAATCATTGTACGGACCTCTTTATGCTTCTTACTTTCAGGGCCAGGTCAAACCCAGCAAGAAGGCAAAGCTGAATAAGCCAGTTAACGACTCCAACCCGTCTGAACCGGAAAAACAATAGTCAGAACCTTCTAACCCAATTGTTGATGCCACCCTTGATGATCCACCACCACAAGACCATGAAGCCTCCATAGATCATATGGACGTTGAACCAGCTATTTCTAAGCCGCCAAGCCTGATTAAGCCTGCTGAGGAGAAGACTGATGATGTTGTCGTCACTGGGTTTGGATTCATAGCCCCGGGTCACCCTACTGTCTTATCTAAGCACAGCGCCAAGCAAGAAATTTCTGCTGAAGATAAAGGCAAGTGGAAGGTACACTTGGAGAGCTATGCCCAGTTCAATGCCCAAGACATCCACTCTGGCTACTTGAACTGTCTATACACCAGCCATGATTTTGCAGCCGGCTTAGTAAACCTGATGAAGGAGCGCTATGAAGTAAATGCTGCAACTCCTTTTTATATGAATATACTTCCCTTAGCCGCCAAGTTTATTGGACATGATAAAACAGAATGTGCTGTAAACTTCAATAGTTACACAGATCAAACCTAGTAGCCCCCAAGGGTCGGTATATGCTTTCAATATGAATCAGGACTTATAATACCAGTACTTCAACATTGCATCTGTGGCCCCCAAGGGCCGGCTTAATAAGTATGTTAAGCCGGGACTTTAAGTAGCAAGAATCTATATTGCATCCGTAGCCCGCAAGGGCCGGCTTAATCAGTCATGAATAAACCGGGACTAAGCATCCTACCAAAAACCAATATTCCAGCTTGTAAACCTTTTAAACCAGATCATGTCTTTTGTCCGGGTCAGCAGATAAATCTGGCTTAACAAAGAGCAATATGCATTAGGCCCCAAGTGCCAAGTATAATACTTGTATTGTGCTTGGGACTTTAGAAAGTTTTAAGAAGCAATAGACATTAGCCCCCAAGTGCCAAGTATAATACTTGTATTTTGCTTGGGACTTCACAAATCATCATGATCATAACGCCTTCCATGTTTGCGTATATCACAGGCTGAACTGACCGAAAAGGATGCATGGCTGAATGATCTGAAGGCCAAAGTGAAAACTCAGCAAGCCGAGACATCCAAGGCCAAAATAGAATTAAAAACTGCTTTGGAGAATATTTAAAAGCTGAAGAAAAATTTCAATGCTGAAAAAGATGGACGGGAAACTGACAAACTGGCTCTACTGAAGAGAGCAGATGGTGCTGAAGCGACACTTAAACCAGTGACTGAAGTGTTATCGGGCTTAAAGCAATAGATTAACATCATGTCAAAAGCCATCATTGGTAAGTAGCCAAACATGTCTCCCTTGTACCATAAGAATCATATTGCAAACATCAGCCAGCTTACTCATAACTTTATTGATATAGGTTCTCGGAGCGCTAAGTTGGGCCCAGATATGCGCGTCTAGCTTAAGGCTGTCTACACTCTTTTAGAACAGTTATATACTGGTGCCCAACAAACCATTGCTTCTATGCTGCACAAGAAATCTCCCTCAACACTTATCAAAGATACACTGAAGAAACTATCAGTGCTACCCAAAAGGATTGATGACTTAAAATGGGGAGCTGCTAGAGCCGGCGCCTTGACTGCCTTAAGCCGGGCAAAGGCATGGCAAGCCGATCTTGACCCGGAGGATTTGGCCAATGGCTGCCCTAGTGTTAAAGAAGACAGATCTGCCTTCAGTGTTGATGATTTTGCAGAAATAGCAAGAGCCATGCGTCCCTTAGCAAGCAAGCTGGCTGATGAAACCAGTCTATCCACATACTAGGCGGCTTATAAAACTGAAAACAAGAGTGAGCGCGCCGGTTCACGAGCCAACAGATCCCATCCCGCCGATTTGTAAGCACACCTTCGCTCCTGACATTGATCCATCAGACCTTATTGATGATGAAGTTGTGTTTAGAGTGTTGACCGATATCAACTGGGCAACACATGACTTCCGGCTGACGGGATCAAGGAGCTGAGATGACGAAGAGACGCAGGATGACCCGGAGGCTTCAACCCGCCAACAACCATGAACCGATTTATGAAACATAATACTTTGTTGTGTTGAAATCAAAACACTTATCCTTGTTGGACATCAGATGCCTTGTAATAGGCTAGTTAAACTCTTGATCTGCCATGCCATCGTGCATGTTTTGTTTTGCATGATACTGTTGATCTGCCAATTGAAGATCTGCCACTTATGCTTATGATTTCATCAACTATGTGCACCAGATTTATTATTGTACCTGCACACAAACATATCACAAGTACCTTGGCGGTTTACCGCAGGGCGGGTCATAATACCCTATAAAAAACCACTGGTGACTAAAAGTAGTCCATAACCAAGGTTGGTTCAATCATAACCTTATATAATCATAACAAAATATCATACCTGTGATATTTGTTCACACTGTCGGCTTATCATACATGTGATGTAAGGGGTAATATCCCAAGACTTAGAGCACATCGCTTCTAAGTATATAAAATCATCATACACGGGCGACTTATAGTCGAAAGCCCGGACGGGTTAATAAACTCTAGATAGATTCATATATGAACCATAAGGCATCATGACCCTCATCATGTATTAACATGTCACAAGAGATGAACCTCAAAAAATGCTCAAATCAAATATAAATCAAAAGGTAAAAATAAGGCTTTCATGGGTAGGGATGGCAATGGGGACAATCCCCTATGGGGACACGTACAACATCCCCATCCCCATCTATTCCCTATCATCCCATCCCCATCGCCGTTTACATGACTGGGGATGAAATTTCCCCATACCCATGCCCCACTGGGGAACGGGCCCCATTAGGGTCCCCATCCCCATAAGCAAATACTCATATACATAATATGACACCCTATGATCAACATACATACATGGTGTTGTCCTTGTCCTGCTAATGCCTATATAGGTCGTATTGACTTCTTGGTCATGGTGGTAGCTGAGGTGAGGATGTGAGATAGGTTTAAGGTTTTTTCAGAGCTTTTTTTGTTTTTGCAAATTTGTTTGTGAATATTTTAACATTGACCGCAGTGTCACGGTTACTAACCGGGTCCTCGATGGGTATTGGGTCTGGGGAATAGGATATCGTCCCCATCCCCATTGTACCCTATGGGGAATAAATTAGTTTGGTAAATATCCCCATAGGGATGTTTTTCGCCCATCCCCACCCCCTAATAGATGAAATCCCCACGGGTTTGGCGGGTATGGGGCCCCATTGCCATCCCTCACGGGCTTCCAAACCCAAATCTCAAACTTAAATCTTACTTCAATGAAACTAGCATGATAGCCACTGGAGTATCCTCGCTTTCCGTGAGCCGGCTCTCACATGACCCAATCAACGTTTTAACCTGGATAAGTTTAGGGTCTTATTAAAAGATTGACTTATCGAGAGTACGCGGAGTCGGAGTAGTATCATGCAAACAGGCAGGTTTAACCAAGTTTCAAGGAAGGAGGCTTACTAGCCTGGGTTCATCCTCGCTTTCTGTAAGACGACTCTCTCATGATCCAAACGACGTCTTAACCTCAACGAGTTCAGGGTCTTACTTAAAAGATTGACTGTTAAGAACATCGTGGGTCATTCAGGATTACCTGGTGGAGAAGCATCTTGCATACAGGCAGGATAACCCAGATTTTTGGTGAATACACATGGCGTCCAAGCCGATCAAAAGGGTGAATATAGCTATGTTCATTGAATAGAAAGCCCCCAAGTGATATGTTTTTGAGATGTGCTCGCCGGGTACCTATGTTTGAACTGTGTTGTGCAACAAACTCTCTTTGGTCCCTGTAACTTGGGCGTTAAGCCTCTAAGTGATCATATGAGGTGATAATAAAGACTCAGTTTCTAAGAAATGAAACGACAGAGGCCCTGAATTATTAGGGATGTCGGCTTTATTATATTCATCATAATATATACATTGTGAAAATATGTACATCACAAGAGCAGGTGTCTCAAGTATAATAAGGCCGAAGATGAGCAATATTCCACGGCCGGTGGGTCTCCTCCTCCGACGTGTGTGAGTCCTTGTGGTCTCGAACATTGATAAGATAGTATGACCCATTTTTCAGATTCTTGCTGACAATGAAGGGCCCTTCCCAAGGTGGAGATAACTTGTGCATATCAGTTTGATCCTAGATAAGCCGGAGCACCAAATCACCTTCTTGAAAGGTCCTGGTTTTAACCCCGCAGCTATGATAACGACGCAGATCTTGCTGGTAAATCGCCGAACGAGCCGCCGCAAGGTCATGCTCCTCATCCAATAGGTCAAGTGCATCCCGACGTGATTTTCCATTGTCAGCTTCAACATCAGCCGCCACACGGGGCGAGTCATGACGGATATCACTGGGGAAAATCGCCTCTGCTCCGTAAACCATGAAGAAGGGCGTGTAACCTGTAGATCTGTTGGGCGTAGTATTGATACTCCATAACACTAAGGGTAACTCCTCCACCCAACAACCCGGCGTCCTCTGCAAAGGGACCATAAGCTGGGGCTTGATGCCTTTCAAAATTTCTTGATTAGCCCGCTCAGCTTGACCATTGGACTGAGGGTGAGCCACTGATGATACATCAAGCCGGATATGTTCTCGTTGACAAAATTCTTTCATAGCACCCTTGGACGGATTAGTGCCATTATCAGTTATAATGCTATGGGGAAAGCCAAAATGGAAAATCACCTTTTTGATGAATTGAACCGCCGTCGCCGCGTCACACTTACTAACCGGCTCTACTTCAACCCACTTCGTAAATTTGTCAACCGCCACCAGAAGGTGGGTCTTTTTATCCTTGGACCTTTTGAAAGGCCCAACCATATCGAGCCCCCAGACTCCAAACGGCCAAGCAATTGGAATCATCCTCAACTCTTGAGCCGGCACGTGAGCCCGTCGTGAGAATTTCTGACAACCATCACACTTACTAACCAAGTCTTCTACATCAGCATGAGCCGCCAGCCAATAAAATCTGTGACAAAAAGCCTTGGATACGAGAGACTTAGTACCGGCATGATGACCACAATTTCCTTCATGAATCTATCATAGAATCTCATAGCTTTCCTCAGGAGAAACACAACATTGAAACGCCCCTGTGACACTGCGATGATGCAACTGTCCATTGACAATAGTCATTGACTTAGACTGCCGGGTTATCTGCCTGGCCAAAGTTTCATCCTCAGGTAACTCGCCCCGGGTCATATAAGCCAAATACAGAATTGTCCAGTCAGGAATAGCATCAAGATCTGCCACCAATTGCGCTTCCGGGTCAGGAATAGCAAGATCTTCCTGTGTAGGCAATTTGACTGAAGGGTTATCCAGAATATCCAGGAAAGTGTTAGGTGGCATCGACTTACGCTAGGACCCTAACCGGCTTAAAGCATCAGCTAACTCATTTTTCCTACGATCAACATGTTCAACCTGATAACCTTTAAAGTGACCAGCAATAGCATCAACCTCTTGGCGATAAGCCGCCGTGAGTGGATCCTTAGAATCCCAAGTGCCTGAAACTTGCTGAGCCACCAAATCTGAGTCGCCGAAACATCTCACCCGGCTTAAGTTCATCTCTTTAGCCTTATGAAGACCATGGAGCAAGGCCTCATACTCAGCTGCATTGTTAGTACAAGGGAAAATCAACATTAAAACATAACAAAATTTATCACCTCGTGGGGAAGTTAAGATAACTCCAGCCCCCGAGCCCTCCACCTGCCTGGATCCATCAAAGTGAATAGTCCAATATGTGTTATCCGGCATCTCCTTAGGCGTCTGCAACTCTGTCCAATCATTGATAAAATCCACAAGTGCTTGAGACTTGATGGTTGTGCGAGGCACATACTTCAAACCATGAGGTCCAAGCTCAATGGCCCACTTGGCTACCCGACTTGTGGCTTCTCTGTTCTGAATAATATCTCCCAAAGGAGCAGAACTAACCACAGTGATGGGATGACCCAGAAAATATTGCTTGAGCTTGCGGCTAGCCATAAACACCCCATATACAAGCTTCTGGCAATGTGGATATCTCTGCTTGGATTCAATGAGCACTTCACTGATGTAGCAAACCGGCCGCTGAACCGGATATTCCTTGCCCGACTCCTTTCTTTCCACCACAATTGCTACACTGACAGCTCAGATGTTAGCAGCCATGTACAATAACAAAGGCTCTTTGTCAACGGGAGCAGCAAGAACTGGCGGCTCAGCTAACTGTTTCTTCAAGGCCTCAAACGCCTGATCAGCAGCATCACTCCAAACAAAGTGATCTATCTTTTTCATCATCTGGTAAAGAGGGATAGCCTTCTCGCCCAACCGGCTTATGAACCGGCTTAAGGCCGCAATACGACCCGCCAAACGGTGAATATCATTGATACACGCCGGTTTAACCAGGGAAGTGATAGCTTTGATTTTCTCCGGGTTAGCTTCGATACCTCGTTCAAAAACCAGAAAGCCTAAGAGCTTGCCCGCTGGTACGCCAAAGACACACTTGGCCGGGTTAAGCATCATCTTGTAGACCTAGAGATTATCAAAGGTCTCCTTCAAATCAACTATCAAGGTTTCCTTCTTCCTGGACTTCACCATAATATCATCCACATAAGCATGAACATTGCGCCCAATCTGATCATGAAGACAATTTTGCACACACCGCTGGTAAGTCGCCTGGGCACTCTTGAGCCCAAAAGGCATAGACACATAACAGAAGGCTCCAAAGGGAGTGATGCAGGTTGTCTTCTCCTGGTCCTTAACTGCCATCTTGATCTGATGATAACCAGAATAAGCATCCAAAAAGCTCAAACACTCACAACCCGCCGTAGCATCAATAATTTGATCAATACGGGGGAGGGAAAAGGGATCAGCTGGACAGGCCTTGTTTAGGTCTGTGTAATCCACACACATACGCCAGGTACCATTTTTCTGAAGTACCAGCACCGGGTTAGCCAACCACTCAGGATGGAAAACTTCAATGATAAACCCAGCCGCCAAGAGCCGGGCTACTTCTTCACCAATAGCTTTGCACCTCTCTTCACTAAAACGGCGAAGGAATTGCTTGACCGGCTTAAACTTTGGATCAATATTGAGAGTGTGCTTAGTGAGTTCCCTCGATACACCTGGCATGTCTGAAGGCTTCCATGCAAAGATGTCCGGTTCTCACAGATGAACTCGATGAGCGTGCTTTCCTATTCCGGATCCAGATTAGCACTGATATTGAACTGCTTGGATGAATCGCCAGGAGTGAGGTCAACTAACTTAGTGTCATCCGTCGATTTAAACTTCAACAAGGGATCATGCTCCGTGGTTGGCTTCTTCAAAGACGTAATATCCGCCGGGTTAACATTATCCTTGTAAAATTTCAATTCCTCTGTTGCACAGACAGACTCAGCGTAAGCAGCATCGCCTTCTTCACACTCCAAGGCTATCTTGTGACTCACATGCACTGTGATGGTGCCCTTGTGACTCGGCATCTTAAGCTATATATAAAAATAACAAGGCCTTGCCATGAACTTAGCGTAAGCCAGCCGTCCAAATAGAGCATGATAAGGGATCTTGATTTTAACCACTTCAAAGGCCAACATCTCAGATCTGGAATCATACTCATCTCCAAAGGAAACCTCCAAAGATATTTTGCCTACTGGATATGCTGACTTACTAGGTACCACTCCGTGAAAAACAGTGTTCGACGGCTTAAAATTTTTGTCAGTTAATCCCATGCGACGGAAGGTGTCATAATAAAGGATATTGATGCTACTACCTCCATCCATGAGCACTTTAGTGAATTTGTATCCCCAACCTGAGGTGCCACCACTAAAGCCAAGTGACCCAGATTATCAACCCGGGGCGGGTGATCCTCATGCCTCCAGAGAATAGGGTGTTCAGACCAACGCAAATAACAGGGAACCACCGCCTCAACGGCGTTTACCGCTCTTTTATGGAGCTTCTGATCCTGCTTGCATAAACTCATGGTGAAAACGTGGTACTATCCACTATTCAACTACTTCGGGTTACTCTGATAACCAGACTGTTGTTGTTGATTCCCTTGACTGGACTGTTGATTATAACTACCTTGATTGCCTTGGCCCTGGAAACCGGAATTAGAACCGCCACCTCCGTAACCCGGACCTTGAGAGCCTGATCCTGAACCGCCATTCGGCCCATGATTGTTCTGGAAAATATGGGAATCCCTGAACTCTTTCAGGATAAAGCAATCCTTCCACAAATGGGCGGATGGCTTCTCAGGTGTTCCGTGCTTCGGACACGGCTGATTCATTATTGCCTCGAGGTTGAGTTTTGATCCTTCGGACTGGGCCGGCCTCCCCTTGTGACGCTGGTTATTATTCCGCGCACCAGTGTTGGCCACAAAGTCTAAATTCCCATTAGCTCTGTGCTTACCATTGCCACCTTGACTGGCCGGGTTATACTGCTGCCCGTTCATGCCGCTACTCTTCTTTCCCTTGCCCGGCCTTTCATCATCACACTCAGGGTCCTTGGTACTATGAGAGTCGGCATACTTGACAAGGGCCGCCATGAGCTCCCCCATGTCACTGCAATGGCACTTAAGCCGTCCAAGTTTCTGTTTGAGAGGGAGGAAACAACAATTTTTCTCCAACATTAAAAGCACTGAGCCGACGTTGATACTATCTAACGAGTGTATAATAGTTGAGATCCGACGCACCCAGTGGGTTGTTGACTTGCCTTCACCTTGGACACAAGAGTCCAAATCTAGGATTGACATAGGTTGCTTGCACGTATCTTCAAAATTTTGGATAAAACGGGCCTTCAGCTCCTCCCATGACCTAATGGAGTTGGCAGGCAGCCCTTTCAACCAAGTGCGAGCCGGCCCATCCAACATCAGGGTAAAATACTTAGCACACGCAGCATTGCTACATCCAGCATGTCCATGGCCATCTCATAACATTCAATCCAAGCTTCAAGAGGTTGATCTGCTGTATAATTAGGCACCTTACGAGGGCCCTTGAAATCCTTAGGTAAACGCTCATTGCGCAGAGTCGGTACTAAACACAGCACGCCTAAGGTTCTAGAGGTTACGCCTGCCTCCACTGAAACTGTTGGATAAACCGGAGAGTTCTGATGAGTCACGTTGTGAGCCGCCAGCTGGGCTGCCAGCTCAGCCTCTCGACGCGCTCTCCCCTGGTCCACCAAGTACTGAGCTTCACCGCCACGTGCCGGGTTATGCCTGCAAGGCTGGTCACGGCGCCGTTCACTGCTTGAAACCGCTGGTGAGTCAATGTGCCTGCTATAACTCCGGCTTGGACGAGGGGTTGAATGAATCCGCTCGTGACTGTAAGAGTATGTCGGAGTTCTGGGAATGGAGGTTCCCAGACTTGCCTGTCTGCGGCCTGCAATGTGGCTCACCCAGTGGCCCAGTACGGCCCGTCTTCATCAACCAAGCACTCAAGACCCTCGCGAGGGGCCAAGCCTCGCGGGGCGGATGACGCAAGGCCTCCTCAGAGGCGGCCTCACTAGGCGGGCTCACGAGAAGGCGGAGAGATCAAGGCGAGGGGCACCTCGCGAGGTGCCCATGACGCAAGCCATGACGATCGAGACCAGGTGGGCGCCAGGCAGGCACCAGCCTGCGCAGTGTCCTCGTTTCCTCTTTGGTGCAAAGGAGGCAAGCACAGGCGCGGAGTACCGAGGCGTCAGGCAAAGGTTTCCTTATTGGTGCAATGAGACCAAGACCAGCAGGACGGCAGGACGGAGGTCACCGTGGAGCCCAAGACGGCGTCACCACTAGTGCCTTTGGCAGGCGAAGACCACCTTTAGTCAGGATAGCTTGTACTAGTTGTCCCCTTTCAAAATGGCCATTGTTGGATCCCTTCCCGCTCAGTATTTGGGAAGAGGACCAGGGCCTCTATAAATAGAGCTAGCTACCACCATAGAGGGGGAGATCAATTCCTCCTGAAGCACACCACCAATCACAAGAACACCTCTCCTCGCGAGGCTGATCTTCCCCTTGTACTATTCATCATCAGCCCAAGAGGCAATCCACCACCAAACACAGGAGTAGGGTATTACACCACAACGGTGGCCCGAACCTGTATAAACCTTGTGTCTCTTGTGTTGTTCTTCGATCTAGCTTAGAATCACGACGAGGCTGAGGGCGTGTTTTGGTAGGGAGAGATCTTCGTGCACACCCCAGAGTTCGAACCTTAAGGGTTTTGCCGGAACCCGATATCCGACATTTGGCACGCCAGGTAGGGGTGCGCCGAAATCTTCTTTCTGCTGATCTGCGTCCCATCGCTTCATCGCATCCATGGCGGACACTCGCCAAGCTTGCGCCAAGTGCCAGGCTGCTCTCACCGCCCGTGTCGCCCAGACGGCCCCCGTCGGCGGGCCTCCTCGTCGTTCTCCATCGCCTGCCGCCAATGCCGCCACCGGCCCGGCGGGGAACGAGCAACAAGCATCTTCACTGCACCCTTCGGTGCGGCGGGAAGGTCGCACCACCACTCCGTCGCTGACTCCAGCTGGTTCGTTGTCTCACGCTCGCCGCGCCCCCATGGACGCGCGGGCCGCATTGCTCCTAGCACGTGAGCTCTTGCACTACCGCCCCGTCGACGACCTCTATGAACAGTGGCTCGCTCGAATCACCGAGCTCGTCAGCACCGCAAGGGGCTCTCCCCCGCCGTCCCTCTCGCTGCCTCGCGCCTCTGTCATGAGTGGGCGACGTGGCTCAGGGGGCGCCTCCGCCACCCTGCCCCCAAGACGGCACCCTGGCTCCAAGGCGTGCGGCCCCTGGTCGCGACCCACCACATCTAGCACCCGCGTGACAAGAAAGAAGATGCCAAGAAATCCCTCGACCTCAAGAAGGTGCTCGCGTGCTTCCTGGACCAGCACGACAAGACCGCGTCCCTGCACCAGCGTGCCAAGACCCCATGCTGCCCCTGGTGGCGGTGCGCGGGTACCACCAAGAGCAGGCCCCGCGCCAACAAAGGGCTCCGGCGGCCACGGCAGGTTGTCGTGCCTTCACCACCGAGCTGTGTAGCGTCGCCTGGCCGGGCAAGTTCAAGACGGACCTGCCTCCTCGCTACAACAGTACTGCAGACCCCGCGGAGTTCTTGCATCTCTATGAGCTGGGCATCGAGGCAGCCAACGGGGACGAAAAGGTTATGGCGAACTGGTTTCCCATGGTGCTCAAAGACGGTGCCTGCACTTGGCTCCTGAACCTGCCTCCCGGCTCAATCTCCTCCAGGGATGAGATGCGTAGCCGCTTCATCGCCAACTTCCAGCGCACTCACGACTGCCCCCCGGCCGCGGGTGACCTGCGCTGCATCAAGCAGCAACATGGAGAGACTCTGCAGAAATACATCCAACGCTTCAACATCGCCCACCTCAAGATCCCCAAGGTGATGGATGAGGCCATCATCTCAGCATTCTTTGATGGTGTCCGCGATGTCAAGACGAAGTAGGAGCTCGCCATCCACGAGGAACTATGCACATCTCTGGAGTTGTTCAACCTGGCGACCAAGTGCGCAAGGGCTGAGGAAGGATGCCTCTCCCTCCTCGAGCTTCCAGCTGCGGATCCAGAAGAGAAGAAAGCCAAGGCCAAGGACGTGAAGCGCAAAGGAGTGGCCGTGCTCGCAACAGAGCCTGGCACGAAGTGTGGCAGGGACCAGCCGGAGTCGTCCAAGGGCAACCCACCGTTCTGCGCAACCTCCACACCCAAAACACCAACGAGTGCCAAGAGTTCAGGGCTGTTCGAGAAGGACGCTTTGGTCGACGCCCCGAGTGCAACCACCAGGGCTACGGCCGAGGAGGAGGACGAGGCGGACGGCGATGGGACGACCGAGGTCCTCGCTAGGAGTGGTGTGACCGACCTCATGAGGATCGCTGGCAGGACCAGCCTCGCGAGGGAGCCTAGAGGGATCAGCCTTGCGAGGGAGCCTAGAGGGATCAGCCTCACGAGGACCGCCCGCAAGGCAACGCAGGCCTCCCTCCTCTGCATCCACTGCCAAGAAGGAATGACGACCACCACCAGGGTGAGGGGGCTGGGGGCTTCCAGGAGCCACGTGCTATCGCTTGCATCTTGGGTGGAGCTCAGGCCCAGCCTCTCAGCGCATCTTCAAGCAGTTTGCTCGCGAGGTGAACATAGTCCTTCCCGGGCTCGAGGCCACACGCCCGCTCAGGTGGTCCAAGTGTGCCATCACCTTCATCTCAGCAGATCAACTCAAGTGTGCGGCAACCGTTGGCGTCCTCCCGATGCTTTGTTCCCAAGTCATCAGCAACATGCAAGTCACCAGGACCCTCATTGATGGCGGAGCAGGGCTTAACGTCCTGTCCGTGGAGATGTTCGACAACCTTCAAGTGACATATGATCAACTTCAGCCTACCAAGCCTTTCTCAGGAGTTACTGACGGCTCCACCACCCGATAGGGCAGGTCTGCCTCCCTGTCACCTTCGGACAGCGCGACAACTACCGCACTGAGCTCATCGACTTCGACGTCGCCCACATCCGCCTACCATACAATGCCATCCTTGGGTATCTAGCCCTGGCCAAGTTCATGGCGGTGACTCACCACGGCTACAATGTCCTCAAGATGCCAGGAAGCGGTGGAATCATCACGGTCCCCTGTGAGGAAAGAGATGGGGTGTGCTCCCTCGAGCGCGCCTTCCAAGCTGCATCGATCGAGGACCCGGACAGCAAGAGCGAGTACCCTCCTAAGGCAGTCCCCAAGAAGAAGAAGACATCGCCCGGCTCAAGGCCTCAGGAGGTTGGCATTTTAGGAGGTACAACATCAGGATCTGCGTTGTGCAAGGGGCACCTCCTTCCATCGCATAGGAAGGCGTGCCCGGCACCCTCCTCGGGCAGGGCACGGGGGCTCTCTTCTGGAGGGCCTCGGACTTTGCCAAAATCTCGAGGGAGGCGCTCGGGCACCACTTGGAGGCGTGCTTTGCAGCATGTTTCCCTCAGGAAGGCACAGGGCGAGGGAAGCCCAACCCTCAGGAGTTCATCACCAAGACCACTCAGGAGCTTCAGGAACCAAGAGCCATGCGCGGTGATCGCCATTTACCTGGTGTGGCTCCCCATCCACGTGAGGATGGTGGGCTGCGCGTCTGCATCAACGTCCCAGGGCTCAACCGAGCCACATCTCAGGAGGGCCTCTGGCCTTCACGCGTAGGACGTTGCGAGGGTCCGCCACACAACTACGTTCGCATGCCTTTCGGCCTGCCGAACGTGACTGCCACCCACCAGTGCCATCTGCAGAGCATTCTGGCAGCTCAGGCGGCCAGGCATCACGCGGTCCTGGCGGAGATGGAGACGGTCCTCGAGGAACCGCCTAGACCCCCAGAGCCTCCCGAGGCTCAGGGCTCCGGCGGCTCGGGAGGGTCGGCCTCTTCACCGCGCGTCTTCAGCTACTCCAACACCCCCTCTACAATGGTACCAGGTGACGTCTTTCAAGTTCATTTTAGCTAGGAGCGCACTCAGTGCTGCATCATTCCTAGGCCGCATGGGTCCGTCCCTGTGGCATGTATCCCTTTTGCTTATGTCTTTAGTTTACCTTGCTGGGAGCGCCCCTCGGGCTGCATCATCCCCAGGCCGCTCGGGCCCGACCCGGTGGCCCATATCCACTATGCGTTTATCTAAGCTGGTTTGCTTTTCATGCTTAACCTGCCTATGATTATCGTCTGCCGCCTACCACGGGCCTCCTCTCCCTCATGCAAATTGCTTGCGCATTAAAAGGTGTGCTCCTGAGCATCGCGACTCAGGAGCTCTTACTGGCTCTCCAGCCCTCACCCCTGGCCTTGTCCACGGCATCGCGACCTGGCATACCAGTGGCGGTCGAGCTCGCTCGAGGGCCGGGACCTGAGGACGTAGAGCATTTGTATCTAACCATCTCGCAGGAACACACAACTGTCAAAGATCCAAGACCAGGTGCAACCCGCCTTGAGGTAGGGCCTCGTGAGTCCCACACTGACCCACGAGTGCCCAAATACACCTCATCTAGCCCTTCCGTGCAAGCCACATGTCAGGGCGGGCCTGTACATGCCCCGGGGGCTCTTCCCGGAGGACCCCCCTCCCATGTACCAGTGGAAGCACCATGCTCTGCGCTGGCTGACGACACTGCCGAGGAGCGGCTATGCCCATACACATACGGAAGCGCTATGCTCTGCGCTGGTGATAAACAACTGAGGGCGGCCCACGGCCGTATCAACCTCAGGGAGCCCAGAGCTTAGTGGCTGGCCTCATCGCAACACCTCCCCTCGGGAGCGTCACGCGAGTGGGCTGGACACGGGGGCTGCGCCCGGGTCACGCCCGCGCGCACGCCACCCAGCCAGGTCCCTTGGACCAGGTCATCGCGCGCCCCTCCCCGAGCGGAGCCAAGGTATGAAGATCGTTTGAACATCAAGGGGGACTCTTGAGCATCGTGACTCAGGAGCCTAACTTGTCACGTAGCCCCTCACTCCTTAGTCCCCCGGGGCTAACGGCGGTTGAGGTATGCGCGGGGCCGGGCCCTGCCGACGTAGAATGCAAGATTTACCCCTACATTCCCTCCCTATTTGTTGTTTGTGCGTCAAGGGGGACTCCTGAGCATCGCGACTCAGGAGCCTAACTTGTCACGTAGCCCCTCACTCCTTGGCCTCGTCCTGGTGATCTGGTCGGGGCTAACGGCACCTGAGGTATGCGCAGGGCCGGGCTCTGCCGACGTATAACATAAAGCAAATAGGAAGGAAACCGCAAAATCTCGAAGCAAATCCTAGAGTGAATATTACAAACCATAATTGTCTTCATGGTATCAAACGCAAGTTTAAACGCCTCCACGAGGCATGGTGCACATTGCAGGAGTTAAAACGGGAAAGAAGCAGCAAGGAGATCACCCTTGGACGTCGTCGTCGCCTGCCAGAGACTCCACCCCCGTGGTGGCATCGCTCGGGGCCGCAGGATCAGCACCACCGCCTTCCTTGGGCGCAGAATCGAAGGTGCGGAACTTCCCCAGCAAGGCTTCCACATGGCTCTTCACAGCTTCAGCAGCAGCAGCAAAGTGCTCGCTGTCCACAGGCTCCAGCAGCTCGTCAAGACTGGCGTCAGGATCGTGAAGGTGGACGTGGCTGAAGACACGCGTCAGCACCGCAGAAGAAAGGACGCAAGCTTCTACCTCGGCCATGGTGCCGATGTCGGTCACGACTTCCTCGAGCGCCTCGACCAAAAAGGGAAGCAGCTAGGTAGGGCCATCCTCGGAGCCGGTCAGCGAATTCTCCAGGCCATTCTCGTAGAGCGTTTTCAGTGCCTTGCGAGACCTCTTCTCAAGGAGTGTGAAGGCCACACGGTCCTTGGCCAGGACCTTCGCCTTGGCATCCAGCTCGGCCCTCTCCGCCTTCAACTTCTGCTCCAGCGTCCCTATCCGGCCGCACTCAGCGGTCAGCTCGGTGTCGCGGTCCCTGACAGCGTCCTCCTGAGCCTTCATCTTCTCCTCCCTCGCATGGCGGTCGCGAGCTTCTTTGGCGAGCTCATCGCGCAAACCTTGCAGCTCGGCCTCCAGCACGTTGCAGCACTCCTGGGCGACCGTGGCATCCTTCAATGCCGCCTCGCGAGCAGCCGCAGCCTGGGTGGCGGCCTACTTCTCCTCCTCAGAAGCTGCCGTAGCTAGCCTTAGCACCGCTCGGATGGAGGTGTTGGAATGAATTCAGCCGGAGATCAGCTCCAGTCGCCCGGCTACCAGGTGGGAGTCGGTGCCTTGAAGGTCTTCTCGCAGCTGGCCCAACTCGGAAAGGGCACGGTCCAAGACAACAGAGGAAGCAAGAGAACTCGAAACCAGAGGCGCAGGAGGAGGAGGCGGCAGCGTAACCATGGCCCGGGAGACTGGGGGCTCATGAGCCTTGGGCACCTTAGCAGCAACATCAGGCACTGGCACCTCCGGAGCCAGCGGGGCCGCAGGGGCTGGCACCCCGCCAGGGCGCTCCTCCGGGCCTCGCGGGGATGATCGAGCAGGGGAGGTGCGAGCATCATTGCCTCCCCTTCCCACGGATGAAGGAGCGGCAGCGACAGACGGGTCTGCCCCAGACGGAGTCGTTGTGCCCCCCTTCTTCTTCTTCGCTGCAACCGGCAGCCTAGCCAAGTGATGGAGAACGTCAAGCCCTGGCGGCATAATCGAGAACAAGATGGAGTTCAAGCACTTACTGGTCAATCGCGGCATAGTTCGCCATCCTCTTGCCGAGCTTGAAGCCCGAGAGCCTCGTGGCCCGTCGCGCAGCTGAAGGGCTGGAGGCGGCTCCAGGCGGAGCTTGGGCAGAAGCAGCCTCTCGGGAGATCAGAGCCGACCTGTCCTTCTTCGAGATCGCGGGTGGATCCCCTCCTCCGCGTGGCGTTGGCTTCATCGTTGTCCGGCAAGGTGCGGAGGATTCTGGACCTGCACGGGGGGGGGGAGGTCTCCCCTGCCCCCTCAAGGGTCGCCTCCGAGTCGTTCTCCTCCTCGTCTTCTCCCTTTCCTCCTCCGTGCGAGTCGCCTGAAGACACGTCCACTGGTGCCGTTGCCCCCTGGGCCACATGAGGCACCGCCGGCACCAGGCCGCGCCCATCAAAGGTGGGCATGGCATCCACCACCTGTTTCCAGTCCTCACGGAGGAACAGGGGGCAGGGGCGCCCTCCATACTTTCTTGGTTGTCCCCAACCAAGAGGCGAAGAGCTGCGGCCAAATCCTCGTCGGCCAAGGCCGCTGGGTTCAGGCAAGCTCATCATCCGCGCCCCCAAGCATCCACAACGGGCGCGAGTGTGCCTAAAGCGGAGCCACCTGCTGCATCAGGAAATCCCTCAGGAGCGTGGCCCCTGTCAACTTTGCCTCCTTCGCGTTGCCCAGCTTCAAGTCGGTGTTCATCTTCTCCAGCACCAACTTCGCCCGGTCGTCGGTAAGCTTCGCGCGAGACCACCCCTCGTCAGACTGGGGCGCCTCTGTTGGCAGCACCCACCGGGAGTGGACACATCTGGCATCCATCATGAACCACTTGCTCCGGAAGTTGTCGATCCTCTTCCCGGTCTTTGAGATCGCATTGGCCTTGGAGTACGCGATGAAGTTGGCGCACGCCGAGGTGTGCTCGCCGTTGATTCGGAGGGAGAAGACGTGGAGTAGCAGAGCCACGGACGGCATCACCCCAACATGCGCCTCGCAGTAGTAGGCGAAAATCGACAAAAGGAGAATGGAGTTGGGACGAAGGTGAAGGGCCTGCAACCTGTAATGGCGGAGGACGGCCTAGAAGAAGTCGAAGAAGGGAGGAACCAGGCCGGCAACGACTGCGTTCATGAAGAAGGGGTAGAAGGTGCTCCCCTTAGCCTCCGGCTCGGCGGAACCAGCCTGGAGCTCGGTCTCCCCCATCTCGCCGCCCTCCGCCGCCGTCATCAGGCGCGTAGCAGCGAGATTCTTCTCCGACATGTTGGGGGCATCCAGGGCCGGCGAATACCAAGCCAGCAGCGCGTCGACCTTGACCTTGCGGGGCGCCATTGCTCGCTAAAAGGGAAGGAGTGGAGCAGATCTGGAAACTTCGGAAGCAAGGGGGCAAGGAAGGGGATCTGGAGCAAAGCGAAGGAGAGCAATGAAGGCAAGCCTTACCCAGATCGGCCTTTTGTCAGTCGGGCAGTTGCCGAGGCAGCGTGGGGAAGTAGAGACGCCCATGTCCAATCAATCGCCACGCGACGACCAAGGCCGCAGGCTGTGGGGGCCCGCAGCGCTCCGCGCTTGCCCTTTGGCTCTGCTCCTAAGCCAAGTTCGAGCGCGCCATGGCCCGGGGGCTACTATCGGTGTTCTAGGAACGGGGGTCCCAAAACTTGCCTGCCTGCGGCCTGCAGCGTGGCTCACCCAGTGGCCCAGTACGACCCGTCTTCATCAACCAAGCACTCAAGACCCTCGCGAGGGGACAAGCCTCGCGGGGCGGACGACGCAAGGCCTCCTCAGGGGCGACCTCACCAGGTGGGCTCGCGAGGAGGCGGAGAGATCAAGGAGAGGGGCACACTGCGAGGTGACCATGACGCAAGCCATGAGGATCGAGACCAGGCGGGCGCCAGCCTGCGCAGTGTCCTCATTTCCTCTTTGGTGCAAAGGAGGCAAGCGCAGGCGCGGAATACCGAGGTGTTAGGCAAAGGTTTCCTTATTGGTGCACCGAGACCAAGACGAGCAGGACGGCAGGACGGAGGTCGCCGTGGAGCCCAAGACGGCGTCACCACTAGTGCCTTTGGCAGGCGAAGACCACCTTTAGTCAGGATAGCTTGTACTAGCTGTCCCCTTTTGGAATGGCCATTGTTGGATCCATTCCCGCTCAATATTTGGGAAGAGGACCAGGGCCTCTATAAATAGAGCTAGCCACCACCATAGAGGGGGAGATCAATTCCTCTTGAAGCACACCACCAATCACAAGAACACCTCTCCTCGCGAGGTTGTTCTTCCCCTTGTACTGTTCATCATCAGCCCAAGAGGCAATCCACCACCACACACAGTAGGGTATTACACCACAACGGTGGCCCAAACCTGTATAAACCTTGTGTCTCTTGTGTTGTTCTTCGATCTAGCTTAGAATCGCGACGAGGCTAAGGGCGTGTTTTGGTAGGGAGAGATCTTCATGTGCACCCCAGAGTTTAAACCTTAAGGGTTTTGCCGAAACCCGATATCCGACAGAGTAAGACGCCTGTTGAGCCACAGCTATCTGGAGGAGCTCTCTGGCCCTCCATGTCTCTATCGTCGTTGGAGACTCGCCTTCAACCGGTAGAGCCGCCAAGCATGTTGCCGCGGCTATCATATTGTCCAGCGGGTTAGAGTAATGACCTGGAGGCGTGAAACATGCTGAGGCGGGGAATTATTCACACGTGGAGACCCCACCGTGCTTGGCTGAACCGGCGCCCCAGTCCCAGGTGCTTCAACTATCCGGTTTACCATTGGAGGGTCACTAGTCCCTGCTCCAGGTGTGTTGAAAAGGTTCCTCGGCTCATAAACCGGGGGTATATCACTCCGGTGTCTCCTTCTCATGACCTCATTTGAAGTGTTCTGATCTAATGTGAGTTTGGAGGAATCCTCTTGAATCCGCTGCGCCTGGGCGTCCAAAACAGCCCGGTCTGCAGTCATCCTAGCGTTCTCAGCCGCCAGCTCTTCCTTGGCTTGAGCTATCTCATCTCGCAGCTTAGCCACATCCGCCTTGTGTTGTTCCTGGTTGTCCTTACCTCCACACCCATCAAAGTCACCAAAGCTTCTAATAACTCGGTGAGAACTTAAGCCGGCGGGTGTGTAGATCCGCTAGCACCAGCTGCCGCTGCCGCCGTCGCACTGGAAGTCATAGCCGCAGCGGTTGTCGAACCAAGAGCCGGCTGTGTGCCAGCCATGAAGATCGCAACCCTGTTCGGCGGCTCATAGGGGTCCGGAATACTGTAGCCATCGGAACAACCCCCAAGCTGGCCATCTTGCAGTTGATACATTGAGTTGGTTTCGCCGGTTGACGACTCACCATCAGAGTAGATAGCCGTCTCACCTCCAGACACAGATCCTTCCTCAAATTCCACCCCTTGGATAAATCCAATGAAGGCGCTCCTCACGACGGGTTGAACCCGGGCGGGTCGTGCACACTGAGCCATCTCAATGATGTCGGTGCAGGTTTCCGGCTCAGGGCCCGGTTCACCGATCTTGCCGATGAAGACGTGAATTCCGCCGAAGGGGACCCGGTACCCATACTCAATTGAGCCGACCTCGGGGCCCCAGCCCGCATCATCGATATAGAGCTTGCTGGGATGACTCTTAGTCATCCGGCCCATGGCGTATCCCTTGATCCCTCAAATCTGCCCTTCAAGAACTCGAAACCACCGTGCGATGGCCCCACGGTGGACGCCAACTGTCATGGAATTGTCACGGCAGATGTCCTAGCAGAAGGACTTAGTCGTGGAGCCATCGCAACTAGGTTAGCTTAAAGGGGTTAATCGGGACAAAGGACGCAGAGAGTTTATACTGGTTAGGCCCCTTGCGATGAAGGTAAAAGCCTAATCCAGTTTGAGGTGGTATTGCTAGGGTTTTGATTACCAGGGAGCGAATACGCTTGACCTAGTTCTCGATCTTCTTATTTCTTGTCCTAAACCGCCACCGAGTCGTCCCTTTATATACACAGGTTGACGACCGGCGGCTCACGGAGTCCCGTCCGGCTTATACACAACGTGTCTGGCTCGGTGACTAACTACACATGCCTTCCAACACAAGTCATACATATATGGCAGTTTACACCTGTGGCCCTCAAGCCGCCTTTTAGTCTTTGGGCCTTCAGCAAGCCTGCTTCGCGAACCACCATCTTCAACACCCTCATGGGCCTTGTCATCATGAACCGCCAGTGGCATGACCTGGCCCCTCCTGGGCGGGTCATACCCAATAGTTATATCCCCAACAAAGGTAGCAAGTAAGAAAAGTGAGCAAAAACGGTATTGCAATGCTTGAAAACAAGGCCTAGGGTTCATACTTTCACTAGTGCAAGTTCTCTCAACAATGATAACATAATTAGATCATATAACAATCCCTCAACGTGCAATAAAGAGTCACTCCAAAGTCACTAATAGTGGAGAACAAACAAATAGATTATTGTAGGGTACGAAACCACCTGAAAGTTATTCTTTCTGATCGATCTATTGGGCTATTCCTATAAGTGTCAGAAACAGCCCTAGAGTTCGTAGTAAAATAACACCTTAAGATCACATCAACCAAAACCCTAATGTCACCTAGATACTCCAATGTCACCACAAGTATCCGCGGGTTTGATTATACGATATGCATCACACAATATCAAATTCATCTATTCAAACCAACACAAAGAACTTCAAAGAGTGCCCCAAAGTTTCTACCGGAGAGTCAAGACAAAAACGTGTGCTAACCCCTATGCATAAGTTCACAAGGTCATAGAACCCGCAAGTTGATCACCAAAACATACATCAAGTGGATCACATGAATATCCCATTGTCACCACAGATAAGCACATGCAAGACATACATCAAGTGTTCTCTAATCCTTAAAGACTCAATCCGATAAGATAACTTCAAAGGGAAAACTCAATCCATTACAAGAAGGTAGAGGGGGAGAAACATCATAAGATCCAACTATAATAGCAAAGCTCGCGGTACATCAAGATCGTGCCAAATCAAGAACATGAGAGAGAGAGGGAGAGAGAGAGATCAAACACATAGCTACTGGTACATACCCTTTGCCCTGAGGGTGAACTACTCCCTACTTGTCATGGAGAGCGCCGGGATGATGAAGATGGCCACCGGTGATGGTTTCCCCCTCCAACAGGGTGCCGGAACGGGCTCCCGATTGGTTTTTCATGGCTACAGAGGCTTGCAACGGCGGAACTCCAGATCTAGGTTTATTTCTGGGGGTTTCAATATTTATAGGATATTTTTGTGTGAGAACAAGCCAGGGGGGTCCACGAGGAGCCCACAAGGACGGAGGGCGCGCCCTAGGGGTGGGGGCGCCCTCCACCCTTGTGGAGGCCTTGTGGCACTTCTGGCCCAACTCTTTTGCTTCTGGGACTTCTTCTGGTCCATAAAAATCTCCATAAATTTTCAACTCATTTAGACTTCTTTGATATTCCTTTTCTGCGAAACTCAAAAATAAGGAAAAAAACAGAAACTGGCACTGGGCTCTAGTTTAATAGGTTAGTCCCAAAAATCATATAAAATAGCATATAAATGTATATAAAACATCCAAGATAGATAATATAATAGCATGGAACAATCAAAAATTATAGATACATTGGAGACGTATCAAGCATCCCCAAGCTTAATTCTTGCTCGTCCTCGAGTAGGTAAATGATAAAAATAGAATTTTTGATGTGGAATGCTATTAAGTGCATAAGTTTGATCAATGATAATTTCAATCACTTTTTCTAGCATCATTATATATCATAAACAGTAGGTCATCTCATAAAACTGCTCATGATCACGTAGCAAGCTATTCGCATGTTAAATCATAGATCATAATCTTTCTTGAAAACTAACAAACTAGGTTCTCAGTCATCAAACAATTGCGATTCATCTTATTTTCAGGAAGGGTCTATGTAAGAGCTTTGATTTAGCAAATCCCACATACTAAACTATCATATAATCTTCCATGATTGCTACCACTCAAAGCATATTTTTAGAGCAAATAGCATCCATCAAACACATAGAAAGATAGGGGCTTAATGTTTCGCCTCCCAACTTATTTATCATATAGATAATTGTCAACAATAATAATTCATGATCAAATATATTTGAATGGCCATATATGATTAGATATTTCCCCATCAAATGATGCTTGCCAACTAAAGAGTAGGTTGGAAAGAGAAGGAATACCACTGACTCTTGCATAAAAGTAAAAGATAGGCCCTTCGCAGAGGGAAGCAGGGATTTCCAGAGGTGCCAGAGCTCGAAGCTTTTAAAACAGAGATGAAAATAATTTTGAGAGGCATGCTTTCATTGTCAACATAACGACCAAGAGTTCCCAATATCTTCCATACTAGATACATTATAGGCGGTTCCCAAACAGAAAGGAAAAGATTTTACTCCCCCTCCACCAACAATCACATTCCACGGCTGGTCCGAAACAATGGGTACCGTCCAACTATCAACAATCTTGGGGGAATTTTGTTTATTTATTTGCGATTTTCTTTTTGATCTTTTGATCATAGGACTGGGCATCCCAATTACCAGCCATTTTCTTGTGAATGATGAGCGGAGTCCACTCATCGTGAGAATAACCCACCTAGCATGGAAGATACTGACATCCCCTAGTCACTACCTGAGTGATTCGGGCATGCAAAACAGATTATTATTTGAAGGTTTAGAGTTTGGCACATGCAAATTTTCTTGGAATGGCAGGTAAATACCGCATATAGGTAGATATGGTGGACACTCATGGAAGAAACTTGGTTCAAGGATTTTGGATGCACAAGCAGTATTCCCGCTTAGTACAAAAATTTAGGCTAGCAAAAGATTCTAAATAGCAAGCACCACATGTTGGAGGATCCATAACAATATAACTTCTATAAAAATATACCCAAACATAGCTCATTACGTTGTCTTCCTTGTTCAACTTCAACTAATTTGCTCAAGTTTGAAAATAATTAATGGGGCTCACAATCATAGAATATGTCCAAGATAGTATATTTATATGTGAAATCTCTCTTCCTTCAATATTCTTTCATGAATTGTTCAAGTGACCAATACTATGTTGGCTAAATTTCAATAAATTTACCACCTCTACTTCTTATATGTGAAGTCATTACTCCCCACGGCATAAGCATATGAAACATATATAAATTTAGATTTATGATATTCAATTCATTCAACCATTTACTCATAGGATATAAGTGAAGCACACAAGTAAAGGAGAAACTAGTCCAAAAGATATGAGTGAAGATCAATGAGTAGTTGAATAATTATGTAACTGTGTGGAGACTCTCTCTCATTTAAAAATTGCAGATCTTAAGATATTATTCAAATAGCAAGAAAATCCTAATAAAAAAAATGACGCTCCAAGCAAAACACATATCATGTGGTGAATAAAAATATAGATCCAAGTAAGGTTACCGATGGGCGAAGACGAAAGAGGGGATGCCATCCGGGGCATTTCCCAAGCTTAGGCTCTTGGTTGTCCTTGAATATTAACTTGGGGTGCCTTGGGCATCCCCAAGCTTAGGCTCTTGCCACTCTTTATTCCGTAGTCCATCAAAATTTTACCCAAAACTTGAAAACTTCACAACACAAAACTCAATAGAAAACTCGTAAGCTCCGTTAGTATAATAAAGCAAATCATTCACTTTGGTACTGTCAAGATAAGATTCATATTTTTTTTCTCACATGATGCCTATTGTACCCTATCATTTCTACAATTTATATTAACCAATATAAGCCATAGAAACTAGAAACAAGCAAACTATGCATCGAAAACAGAATCAACCAAAAATAGAACAATCTGTAAATATCTGAACAACAACCATACTTCTGTTACTCCAAAATTTCTGAAAAATTAGGACTACGTAAACAATTTGTATATCAATATTCTGTAAAAAATCAGAATTTTTCTACACTCCAGCGATTCTTAACAATTCTGTGACTGGGCGCAAAAATTTCTGTTTTTGGACAGAATTGAATCAACCATCAACCACACTATCCCAAAGGCTTTACTTGGCACTTTATTGAAACTAAAGATACAAAACATGATTACTACAGTAGCTTAATCATGTGAACACACAAAAATAGTAGGTATAATTATTGGGTTGTCTCCTGATACATCTCCAACGTATCTATAATTTATGAAGTATTCATGCTGTTTTATCATCATTCTTGGATGTTTTACAATCATTTTATAGCAAATTTATATCATTTTTTGGGACTAACCTATTGACCGAGTGCCTAGTGCCATTTGCTGTTTTTTGCTTGTTTTTTACATCACAAGAAATCAATATCAAACGGAGTCCAAACACCGCGAAACTTTTTATGGATTTTTATGGACCAGAAGACCACCAGTATGCCAAAGAAGCACCTGGGTGTGCCCCAAGGGGGGTACAACCCACCAGGGCGCGCCTGGGGGGGCAGGAACACCTAGGTGGGTTGTGCCCACCTCGATGGCCTCACGTACCCCCTCTTTGCACTATAAATTCCCGAATATTCCGAAACCCTTCGGGATGAACCTAGAACAGAAGTTCCGCTGCTGCAAGGCTCTCTAGCCACCAAAAACAAATCTAGACCCATTCTGGCACCCTGTCGGAGGGGGGAATCATCTCTGGTTGCCATCTTCATCATTCCGGCGGCCACCACGATGAGAAGGGAGTAGTCCACCCTCGGGGCTGAGGGTTTGTACCAGTAACTATGTGTTTAATCTCTCTCTATCTCGTGATCTATATCATGGGCTTTGTTAATATAGATGGATCATATGATGTTTCTCCCCTCTATACTCTTGTTGTGATGAATTGAATCTTTACCCTTTGAAGTTTTGTCTTGTCGGATTGAATATTCAGATATGAGAACACATGATGTATGTCTTTCGGTATGAATACTTGAGGTGACAATGGGGTATCATATTGATTCACTTGATGTATGTTATGGCATTCAACTGGCGGATTCCCGAGGTGACATTGGGGTAATCTTTGCATAGGGGTTGATGCACGTTTTTATTATCTTTTCTCCGATAGAAACTTTGTGGTCTCGTTGTAGTTCTTTGTGTGGATTGAGTATTATGAATATGAATTTGCTTTGGTGTTATTTTAGTACGAACTCTTGATTAGATCGATCAGAAAGAATAGCTTGCGTTATTTTAGTACGAACTCTAGGATAGATCGAAAGGAAAGAATAGCTTTGAGGTGGTTTCGTACCCTACAAACAATTTCTATCTTTTCTTCTCCGCTAATAGGAACTCTGGAGTGATTCTTTATTGCACCTTGAGGGATAATCATATGATCCAACTATATTAGCATTGTTGAGAGGTTGCACTAGTGAAAGCACGGACCCTAGGCCTTGTTTTCAAGCATTGCAACAAGATTGATTGGATAGGAAGCTCTGTATTTATTTATTCAGATTATAAAAATATATTTCTACCATCAATATTACACTTTTATCACCATCTCTTCGCCGAACTAGTGCACCTATACAATTTGCCATTGTATTGGGTGTGTTGGTGACACAAGAGATTTCTTGTATTTGCTTGCAGGGTCATTTGAGAGAGACTATCTTCATCCTACGCTTCCCACGGATTGATAAACCTTAGGTCATCCACTTGAGGGACAATTGCTACTGTCCTACAAAACTCTATGCTTGGAGGCCCAACATGTGTCTACAAGAATAAAGTTGTGTAGTAGACATCAAGCTCTTTTCTGGCGTCGTTGCCGGGGAGGTGAGTGCATGAAGGTATATCTTTAGATCTTGCAATTGAATCTTTTAGTTTCTTGTTTATCACCAGTTTGGTTTATAAAAGAAAAACTACATAAAACGGAATTGAGGTTGCATCATATTATTGATCATCTTTATAATATCTTTCTTGAAAATGATGCATCGGAAAATTGTGCTCAGTTGTTAGAAGAAGAAGTCAATAAAATGCTTGGCACAAAATATTCGAATGATGATCATGATTGCAATATTGTTAGTGTGAATTCTTTGAATATCCAAAATGCTAATGATGATTGCACAAGTCATGACAAAAATGTTTCTTATAAGCATGTCACTTTTTGTGGAGTGAAATGGGAGTGCAATTGCACACCAAAAAGGGAAGATAGATTTTGTAAGAAGCATAAATATTTAGAAACGAAAAAGTTGCAAGAGAGGCTAGATGATTGTGCAGAAAGATTTAATATTTTCGCCATCCTTGTTAACTTTTCAATGAACATGGTCATTTAAATCTCCAATGCAAATTGTTTCATGATCAAATCGTGTCCAAAAACTGTGATAACTTGATTAGCCTTGAGCATCATAAAGAGCTTATCTTCTCTTGGGGTATGAAGAAATGAAACATATAACTAAGGGTATTCCAAAATTTAATCTCAAGAGATTTCTTGATTTTGATCTAGAAGAAATTTATATGTTTTGTGTGATAAATTGCATTGAGAATCATTATATTGCCAACTACCTAAAGACAAGAAAACAAATGGAATATTAAGAGAGTACTAATGAAAGGGAAAATGTTTCCCAATACCCTCCTAGTGTTTATTATGATGAATCAGGTAACGAGGAGGAGCTTCCTGTCCAATCAATCTCTTCAACAAGAAGCTTGAAAAAATTAATTGAACCCATGATGTGGTGAAGAAAAAAAAAGAAATAATAGATGTAATAAGGTATCTCTCCCAAATAATGGTGCTCCTATTATTGTTGTGCCCCATGAAAATGAATCAAAAATTATTGTGGAAGATGATGAACTTGATGATGATATTGCTTCTATGTCTTATGGCACAATGTCCGAGAGCACTATTGATGATTATTTTGTTATGCCTATTGCTTGTTGTGATGATTATGATTGGGAAGATAATGTTACTTCTTATAGTCTTGGAGATCTTTTTGGCACTTGCTTGGAAGAATATGATAATAATGTTTGCTATACTATTGGTGCCATTCATGCTATTGATAAGAATGATTGTGATGATATGCAAAACCACAAGCTTGGGGATGCTATGTTTAATGAGTATGACATGTTTGAAGATTTATTTGCTAGAAATAATGCTTGTCTTAAGCTTGGGGATGCTTTGCTTAATGAATATGATCCTTTGATTCCTTCTACTTTCTATAAGAAAATTTATTATGATGATAGCGTGCCTCCTATTTATGATGATTACATTGATAAAAGTGGGTTTGGAAGAGTGTCAACTCTAGGTAGTAGTGATCCCACTATTTTGGAGGGGGTTGAATCTTATTACAATATTAATGAAAGTGGATTTGGAGAGTTCATGACTTTATTTAGTGATACATCCACTATTTTGGAAGAGGTTTCAATTGACTATGACAATAAAGTTGCTATCTATGATGATTATTATGATGACATGTATGCCATAAAGAGTGATAAATCTTCTATGCTTGTGCATCATGAAAAGAGTGATGTTTGTTATAGTTATATTGTTGAATCCATTCATGATGTTTCTGAAAATTATTATGAGGAAGGAACTTATGCTCTTACATATCTCAATAATATCAAGTTTCTTCTCTATGTGTTGATTGTTTTGAAGTTGCACTTGTTTTGCCTTCCTATGCTAGTTGATTCTTGCTCCCATAAGTTGTTTGATCACAAAATCCCTATGCATAGGAAGTGGGCTATACCTAAATGTGCTAGTCATATGCTTCATGATGCTCTCTTTATGTTGCAATACTTATCTTTTATGCTAGCATCATTGAAATCATCATGCCTAGCTAAAAGGCATTAAAGAAAAGCGCTTGTTGGTAGACAACCCAACACTTCTACCCACTATTTTTGTGTTCTAACATGATTAAGCTACTGTAGTAATCATGTTTTATTATTTTTGCTTCAATAAAGTGCCAAGTAAAGCCTTTGGGATCATGTTGGGTGATAGTTGATTTGACCCTGCTAAAAAACAGAAACTTTTGCACCCGCAAAAATAAGTCTCATTTTTAACGGAGGAGTGCTTTTGAGTTGATTCTTTTTGAAGAAGTTTAATATACAAATTTCTCACGTGGTTCTAATTTTTTCAGAATTTTTGGAGTAGCATAAGTACAGTATTTATCCAGATCACTACAGACTGTTCTGTTTTTGACAGATTCTGTTTTCAATGCATAGTTTGCATGTTTTCTAGTTTCTGTGGTTTATATTGCTCAATATAAATTGTGGAAATTATATGCTACAGTATGCATTGTATGGAAACAATTATGAATCTTGTTTTTGACAGTACCAAAGTTTCGTTAAGTTTTGTGTGATTGAAGTTTTCAAGTTTTGGGTGAGATATCGATATGAGGAGAATAAGGAGTGACAAGACCCTAAGCTTGGGGATACCCAAGGCACCCCAAGTTAATATTCAAGAAAGATCCAAGCAACTAAGCTTTGGGATGCCCCGGAAGGCATCCCCTCTTTCATCTCCAACATTATCGGTAACCTCACTTGAAGCTAAGTTTTCATTCGTCACATGATATGTGTTTTGCTTGGAGCGTCAATTTATTTTGTTATGATTTTCTTGCCGTTATTTAGAATAATGTTTTGCATCTTTTATTTCAATAAAAATTTCAAGTATAGCCTTTGCCATGCTTATCTTGCAAGTATACATGTTGCTGTTTGAAAATAGAAAGTTTATCGATGTTGCAAAAATTCCCTAGAAAAGTCCGAATGTGATAAAATGCTGAAACATTTTGCACAATAAGCTCTGATAAATTCTCTACAGTGTGGTAATTTTTTTCATAATTTTTTGAGTTAGGGAAGTATTGATACTCTTGCATTCTTTACAGACTTTACTGTTTTGGCAGATTGCTGTTATGTTTGCATATGTTTGCTTGTTTAATGATTCTATTTGAGGATAGGAGTATTAAATATGCAGAGGTATTTAGTATGCAATGTTGAATAATAATTTTTGTGATTTGCTACAGTATAGTATGATAAGGTTTTTGCATTGGTTTATACTAACTTATCTCACGAGTTTTCTTGAGTTTTGTGTGGATGAAGCTTTTGAGATTTAAGAAAACCATGATATGAGAGGAATTAAGGAGACATAAAATCTCAAGATTGGGGATGCCCAAGGCATCCCAAGTTAATATTCCAAGAAGTCTCAAGCATCTAATCTTGGGGATGCCCCGGTAGGCATCGCACCTTTCTTCTTGAACAATTATCAGTTAGTATCGATTGAGCCTAAGTTTTTGCTCTCCACATGATGTGTGCTATCCTTGAAATGTCATTTTATTTTGTTTTGCTTGTTGTTTTAATAAATTACTTAGATCTGAAAGTTTTTAAATAAGAGAGAGTCCTCAAGTAGCTACCTATTTACTTAACTACTCGTTTGATCTTCACTTATATCTTTTTGGAGTAGTTTGTCATTTACTCTTTTGCTTCACTTTTATCCTGTGAGTAAATTGTTGAATATATTGAATGTCATGAAGTTGAAATCATATCATGCCTAGTGATAGCTTCACATTGGGTTTAGAAAGTGAAATCTTCTAAGGCTTGACAATCACAAGATTGGTCATACAAGCAATTCACGAATAATTCGTATAAGGAAGAGAACTTTCACATGCAAATACACTATCGTGGAAATCTTTTGTGATTGCGAGCCCCCTCAAAATATTATATGCCAAAATTGTTGACATTGGACAAGGAAGACAACGTAATGATTTATGTTTGTTCATATTCACATAGAAGTTATATTATCATAGATCCTTCAACATGTGGTGTTTGCCCCCCATCTTTGCTAGCCAAAAATTCCGCACCAAGTAGAGATACTACTTATGCATCCAAAAACCTTTAAACCCAAATCCTATTTTCAAGAGTCCACCATACCTACCTAAGGATTGAGCAAGATCCTTCAAGTAAGTTGTCATCGGTGCAATATGGCAATAAAAATTGCTGCTAAAAGTGTGAGATCATTTAGTGTAAGAGACAATTGAGCGTTGTACAAACTTGTGATGGCAAAGAATAAAAGCGACAGACCACATAATAAAGGTTGATATCATAAGGGGCAATATAATGTGACGTTCTTTTGAAGTAAGGGGTTGAGCATACAAACAAATAAGTGCATGGCAACCTCTGCTTCCCTCTGCAAAGGGCCTATCTTTTACTTTTATGTATTTACTTTTATGCAAGAAGTCGAAGTTTTTCTCGCTATTCCTTTTGATTTTTCTCTTTTGGCAAGCATCATGTGGTGAGGAAAGATCTAGGCACATATGGCCAGTTGATTATGGGTAGCATGAGTTATTATTGTTGACATCACCCTTGAGGTGAATACGTTGGGAGGCAAAACAATAAGCCCCTATCTTTCTGTGTGTCCGGTTGAAATGTTTTGCTCATGTGTACGCGGTGAGTGTTTGCAATCAAATCCCAAAAACCCTAGGGGAGTCAACGAAATACTTTTTCCGCTGCCACAAGTTCCAGAACCACGAGATCCAAGCTAGATGCCTTTTCCAGCACTATGCCGGAGGGGGAAACGATCACGGAGGGGTTCTTCATCATTCTTGCTGCCCCTTCGATGATGCGTGAGTAGTTTACCACAGACCTACGGGTCTGTAATTAGTAGCAAAATGACTTCTTCTCTCCTTTTCATCTTCAATACCATGTTCTCCTCGATGTTCTTGGAGATCTATTTGATGTAACTCTTTTTTGCGGTGTGTTTGTTGGGATCCAATGAATTGTGAGTTTATGATCAGATCTATCCATGAATATTACTCCCTCTGTTCCTAAATGTTTGTCTTTTTAGAGATTTTAACAAATGACTACATACGGAGCAAGATGAGTGAATCTACACTGTA
Organism: Triticum aestivum; assembly: GCF_018294505.1. Lineage (NCBI taxonomy): Eukaryota > Viridiplantae > Streptophyta > Magnoliopsida > Poales > Poaceae > Triticum > Triticum aestivum. The sequence goes on along the minus strand of NC_057795.1, from coordinate 186,103,175 downwards.
AATATGTTTATATACATCTGTATGTGGTAGTCCATTTGAAATCTCTAAAAAGACAAATATTTAGGAACGGAGGGAGGATTTGATTCTTCTATGAACTCGTTTATGCATTATTTTTATAGCTTCGTATTTCTTCTCCGATTTATTGGTTTGGTTTGGCCAACTAGATTGATTTATCTTGCCATGGGAAGAGGTGCTTTGTGATGGGTTCGATCTTGCCATGCTCAATCTCAGTGACAGAAAGAGACATGAAACGCATGTATCGTTGCTATTAAGGGTAACAAGACATGGTTTATTCATACGTGAGTTTATCTTGTCTACATTATGTCATCTTGCTTAATGCATTTCTCTATTTTTTCATGAACTTAATACACTAGACGCATGCTAGATAGCGGTCGACGTGTGGAGTAATAATAGTAGATACAAAATCGTTTTGGTCTACTAATCTTGGACATGATGCCTATATACATGATCATTGCCTTGTGTATCATCATAATTATTTGCTTTTCTATCAATTGCCCAACAGTAATTTGTTTACCCACCGTATGCTATTTTCTCTAAAGAAGCCTCTAGTGAAAACTATGGCCCCCAGGTTAATTTCCTATCATATATTAAAACCAAAAATACCTTGTTGTAATTTTCTTTTATTTATTTTATTTTGTGTTTTAGTTAGATCCATTTATCAAATCTCATACAATTTAATCTATCTCAATATCGTTAAGGGATTGACAACCCCTTTACGCGTCGGGTTGCAAGTATTTGTTGTTTGTGTGCAGGTGTTGTTTACATAGTGTTGCTTGGTTCTCCTACTGGATTGATAAACTTGGTTTCATAACCGAGCTAGGGAAATACTTACCTCTGCTATGATGCATCATTCCCTCCTCTTCGGAGAAATCCCAACGCAGATTACAAGTAGCGGGAATAATTTCTAGCGTTGTTGCCGGGGAGGATTCACGCCTCCCGTCAACTTGCCAATTTCTGGCGCCGTTGCAGGGGATACATCATCAACATCTATCAAGTACCTACGCATAAACTTTCATCTCCTTGCAATTTACTTTATTTGCCATTTGCATCTCATTTTTATCTCCCCCACTTCTAAAAAGTTTTCACAAAAATACAAAAATATTTGCCTTTTTGCCAGTTTGCTTGCTTTTTGCCTTCATGACTCAAAAACAGAAAGGAAATGGAAAATAAAAGATAACTATGGATCCACTTAAAGTTTTCTACTTGGATCATCTTCGATCCATTTGTGCTCGTGCTGAAACCCCAACTAGCTTAGTTGATGGAAAATCTTTAGATGGCCATGCTCATTTTGTGTATCACCATTTGTCTCAAAAGGGGAGACTCTTATGGCATCAAATAAATTGTTTGCTATGCTATGCTTGGAATCTGTGTGAAATTTATGATCTTACTTATTGCTCTAAGAACCCTAAAAAACACCTTCCCTATTTATGTGAGTTTAATGATAATGAAATCTTATCTTCTTGTGCCAAGGATGATTATAGTTACTATGACATCGAACAAATTGAAGAATTTGTTGCTTCTAAGGGTGCCTATGAAGTTGCTTCTTTGATTGAAAAGTATGATATTACCCTCTACAAATCTGAAAATTTTGCACTACTTAAATATTGTTATGAAAACTATGCATATAATTCCTATATTAGTGAATTCATTGGGAGAATGAATGCTTTGGTAGAAAATAATGATATGCATGAAACTATAGATAATTATGATTTCGTTGATTTGGTTGAAATATCCCCTCTTAATGAATGTGATGCCAACAAGCTTGCTATTCTTATGACCATGATGCCAACATTAATGATGCTTATGGTGATGAACTTGATATAGTTCCTTATGTTCAAAACAAAATTTATTGCTATTGCACCCACACTTGATAGCTCCTTGAATGAAAAGCATGATTGCAATGATGTTATTATAAATTCTATTGATGTCAATTGTGCTAATAATATGCAAAGCTACAAGCTTGGGGATGCTAATTTTGTTATGTCCACAACATATTGCAATTATCATGATTGGGTTGATAATGCTTCTTATGATCTTGAAAATTTATTTAGCCCTCATGATGAATATGATATTGATAATAAATATTGCAATAATAATATTGAAAGTGGGTTTGAAAGAGCGTCAACTTTAGGTAAAATGGTCCCACATCTTTGGAGAGTGTTCAATCTTATGAATTTTTTATGAAAGTGGGTTTGGAGAGGTCACGACTTTAATTGATGTTAATCCCACTATTTTGGATATTATAAAACTTTTATGCATGTGAATCATGAAGAGAAAATTTTATATGATAGTTGTATTATTGAATTTGATTATGATCCTACACGTAATTATTACGAGAGAGGAAAATATGGCTATAGAAACTTTTATGTTATTAAATTTCCTCTCTTTATGTTGAGATTGTCAATGTTTTATTCCTCTCCTTTGCATATGCTAAATATTTATCGTCTTGATAATTTGCTTGCTTATAAAATTCCCATGCATAGGAAGTATGTTAAACTTTAATGTGTTTGCCACATGTTTTATGATGCTCTCATTGCGCTTCAATTCTTATCATTTATGTGGGCATCATTGAAATCTCAAAGGCTATCTTAATGGCTATAAAGAAAAAGCTTGCTGGGAGACAACCCAATGATTTTCCTTTATGTTATTTAATAAATATACAATTATACTTCTGTAATGATTGTATTTTTTGTGTTTTAATTAGTGTTTGTGCCAAGTAAAGCCTTTAGGATGGTTTGGGTGCTAGTTGCTTTGATTTTGTGCGTTAACAGAAACTTTTACGTCCAATAGCAGAAAATTTTAAAATCACTGGAGCTACGAAAGTTTCTGAATTTTTTACACATGATTGATATACAAATTTCCTATGTCGTCCTCATTTTTCAGAATTGTTGGAGTTACAATCTAGAATTTTCTGTATCAAACCTGGTCATCCATTCTACTCACGTATGAATTTTCGCTAAGTATTGACACCCGCAATATTCTTAGTGAAGAAATTACAATTGAGATCTTACTATTCATTGACGTTGTTTTTCAATCTAGCTTCAATTTTATCATTTTTGTCCAGAATACCATGAATGTTATTTCTACATAGAACATAAAAAATATTCAAAAAAATTTAAGTATGTTTTTCGACTTTACTATTCATAAGGGTGCATGTGGAACAATGTTCACTAAATTGGTGTACATACAATTCGGACAAAATAAAAATAAAATTCATGCTGCATTGCTCCCTATATAAACCCAGACACCAGTCTCTACCGAACACCCAGACACCTATATAAACCCACGCATCTTGCTGAATTAAATCCAAACCAAACCCCCGCACTTCAATTCAATTCACTCCATCAACACACGTACCCACCACAGCAACAACAGCTCACCGTCACACCTCAAACCAACCCGAAGGTGTGTCCTCCTCCGGCCCTCCCCCGTTCCAAATGGCGGCCGCGGCGGCAAAGCCCGTGCCAGTGGAGCGGCTCGGGCAGCGCCTGGTGGCGCCGGCGGCTCCGACGCCGGAGAGCCCTCTGCGCCTGTCGTGGCTCGACCGCTACCCCACCCAGATGGCGCTCATCGAGTCGCTGCACGTGTTCAAGCCCGACATGGCCAGGGAGGGTGACAGCCCCGCGAGGGCCGTGGAGCAGGCCCTGGCGAGGGCGCTGGTGGCGTACTACCCGCTGGCGGGCCGTCTCACGGTGACCGACGCCGGCGAGCTGCAGGTGGACTGCACCGACGGTGGCGTGTGGTTTATTGAGGCTGCCGTCAGGTGTCGGCTAGAGGACGTGGACTATCTCGAGTACCCGCTCGCCGTCGACAAGGACGAGCTGCTCCCCCACCCGCGCCCCAAGCCCAGCCGTGAGGAGGAGAGCAAGCTCATCTTGCTTGTCCAGGTACTTGCTGGATTCGAGTCGCATTGCGCTGTGTCGGTGGTGGATTGGATTTTACTGACTGCGAGCTAAACTGGGCGTGGTGGACGCGACACGCAGGTCACGACGTTCGATTGCGGCGGCTTCGTGGTGGGGTTCCGGTTCAGCCACGCGGTGGCCGACGGGCCCGGGGCGGCGCAGTTCATGGGCGCGGTGGGGGAGCTGGCGCGCGGGGCGGCCCGCATCTCGGTGGCACCGGTGTGGGGCCGCGACGCGATCCCTGATCCGGCCGGCGCCCTCGTCGGCAGCCTCCCGGACCCCGCGGGCGCCAAGCGGCTCGAATACCTCGCCATAGACATCTCCGCCGACTACATCAACCACTTCAAGGGCCAGTTCGCGGCGGCCACCGGTGGCGCCCGGTGCTCAGCGTTCGAGGTGCTCATCGCCAAGGCCTGGCAGAGCCGCACGCGCGCCGTTTGCTTCGACGAGGGCTCCCCCGTGCACCTCTGCTTCGCGATGAACGCGCGGCCGCTCCTCCACGCCCGCCTTCCCTCCGGGGGCGCCGGCTTCTACGGCAACTGCTACTACATAATGCGCGTCTCCTCCACCGCCGGGAAGGTGGCGTCCTCCACCATCACCGACGTCGTGAAGATCATCAAGGAGGGGAAGAAGCGGCTGCCCACGGAGTTCGCGCGGTGGGGCGCCGGCGAGATGGCCAGCGTGGACCCGTACCAGATCACCTCCGACTACCGGACGCTGCTCGTCTCCGACTGGACGCGGCTGGGCTTCGCCGAGGTGGACTACGGGTGGGGCCCTCCCGCCCACGTCGTGCCGCTGACAAACCTGGACTACATCGCCACGTGCGTCCTCGTCAAGCCCTGGGTACACAAGCCAGGCGCCCGCCTCATCACGCAGTGCGTGACGCCCGACCGTGTCGGCGCTTTCCACGACGCCTTGGTGGACACCAACTAGCTCACCACTGTCTCCCCACACTCGTCCTCCGTTTCGTTCACGGGTTCCCTCCTTTTTTTACACCATCTCGTTAGTGTTTAATTACAGCTTGGTCACCGAAAGTAATGGTAAACCGAGCAAGAATAATGGCAAACGGATAGTGAAGAAACGTATAAAGTGAAAGAAGGATACGCGTAGATATGGGGGACAGGTAGACACAGCTAGATGGTACTCCGTGGGCAATGATGAGATTGGTATAGGATGCCGAAGGATCGAAGCTGGGCTTGGTGGGAAGCTACCAACAAGTCTCCCCTCGACTTGTGTACTGTACTGTTATTTTTTTTTCGAATATAAACCCGCAAGGTGTACAGGCTATTCTCTAGTGGTTTTTGTCCATGTAAATTAGCTAATTCTAAATAATTAATGGTGTCGTCTTTTTCACAGGTTAGAAATTATCTGTGTTTTTAACTAGATCTGCGGGTATACACTTGACCTCATAGCGCACACGTATGAAATGTTTGAAGAAATCTTCACAATACTTACATGCGAGTACAGTATCATTTTGCTCCCAACTTTTGGCATCATTGAAATACCTATGAATGTCACAACATCCACACTAGCTGGCTGCTAGTCCTGCCCAGGGATTTTCTTTTCTTTTCTCCGTAAATTCCTTCCCAAGCATGGAGTCGCTATTATTCTTGACCCGTCAATTTATCCCGTCCTTGCAATCCAGCTGGCTGCCATAGACGAATCGCGAATAACTGCAGGACAGAGGTGGTCATCGTCTATGTATACTCTTCCTTAATCCTTCTACCGTTCCAAGGCCGACAAAATTTGAAGAACAGGTGACCTTCTTTTTTGCAACCGGTGACTTGACCTTTCAGTTCCCATCCGGTGGCCAAATAAGTAGGTAGAAATGCCAAAGGTGGCTCATCTTTACCGAACAAATCGACTTAAAATTTCTATGCAGAATGCCCCGCGTTCCAAGCATTCTAAAGTAGTTCATCGAATGATAAGTTGATGCAGCCAAGCCTCAGTATTATGGGTTAGTGCCTTGGTGATGAGAAGGAAAAATCAAGAGTGAAGTAGCAAAGCCGCAAAGGTGTACGTCCTCATGTCAGAGACAAGGGAATGGTCACGACCTCGGTGCTGTTGGGTGATAGCGCGGAGCCAACGACCCAAGTACCAGGATGACGCTTCTCGCGGGTGTCGAATGTGTCACACGATTTCGACGTGACCAATTGTTAACTGTGCAGGTAGTGTCGTGTTGCTGGTTTGGTGCTGGAGCTTGGAATCTTTAGCTGCTTTGGTTGCTTGCACGGAACCTAACCAGCGCACACAAGTGTCGGTGAGCCTATAACAGATCGTCGTGGTAGACGTACATCCGAGATTGGGAGGGAAGCCGCCAGCGCATCAACTCAGACTACAATCGAATCCGGACCTCTCAAATTCCCCTATACGCTTGGGATGACGCTTTGGTCATTGTTCGATCATAAAATAGCCGCCCAACCAGAACCTTCAAACCGGTTATATATGTTCGGGCCGTCGGCACTCCCAAACGGCCAAACCCAGTCTATATTTTGGGCGGATATGGGACGGACCCAATGCACACGGACGCATTCGCCACGTCAGGCCGGCCCCCGATGGCCCATCCCGTCATCACATATCCACCACCTTCGACCAAACCCAAAGCCTCCATCCACACTCTCGAACGCTACACTGCCTGTCTCCTCCCCACCCCTCCTTGTCCCGCCCTCACTGTCCCCTCCTCTTGACATGGTCTGTTGGGAAACGTTGCATGGAAAATAAAAAAATTACGCACACGCAAGATCTATCCATGAAGATGCATAGCTACGAGAGGGGGAGAGCATCTACATACCCTTGTAGATCGCTAAGCATCGAATGTGTGCTGAACGGGGAGAACACACGCGGTTGATGTAGTCGTTCATCTTCACGATCCATTCCGATCAAGCATCGAACGTACGACACCTCCACATTCAGCACACATTCAACTCGATGACATCCTCGCCTTCTTGATCCATCAAGAGGGGCGAAGTAGTAGATGAGTTCCGGCAGCACGGTGGCGTGGTGACGGTGGCGGTGAAACTATTTCCACAGGGCGTCATCAAGCACAACAGATTTAGAGCGGAGGATGAACTAGAGGGAGAGGGGGCGCTGGCATACGGCTTGGTGAATCCTGTTGTGTGGTGCCCCCTCCCTTCCGGTGATCCGATAATTATCCGGTGTATTCTGGAACCCTTCCGGGGACCGAATACTATCATCCTATATATCAATCTTTACCTCCGAACCATTTCGGAGCTCCTTGTCATGTCCGTGATCTCATTCGGAACTCCGAACAATATTCGGTCGCCATCATACATAACTCATATAGTATTATATCGTCAACGACGTTAAGTGTGCGGGACCCTATGGGTTTGAGAATAATGTAGACATGATTGAGACACTTCTCCGGTCAATAACCAATAGCGGGACCTAGATGTCCATATTGGTTCCTACATATTCTATGATGATCTTTATCGGTCGAACCTTTAGGACAACATACCTAATTCCCTTTGTCTGTCGGTATGTTACTTGCCCAAGATTCGGTCGTCGGTATCTCCATACCTTGTTAAATCTCATTACCGGCAAGTCTCTTTACTCGTTTCGTAATACATCATCTTGTAACTAACTCCTTAGTCACTTTGCTTGCAAGATTCTTGTAATGTTGTATTACCGAGAGGGCCCAGAGATACCTTTCTGTCATACGGAATGACAAATCCCAATATCGATTGATGCCAACTCAATGGACACCTTCGGCGATACCTGCAGAACACCTTTATGATTACCAAGTTACGAAGTGACGTTTGATACACACAAGGCATTCTTCTGGAGTCCGGGAGTTGCATGATCTCGCGGTCGAAGGAACATGTATTTGACATTAAGAAAGCAGTAGCAATAAACTGAACGATCGTATGCTATGCTAACGGATGAGTCTTGTCCATCACATAATTCTCCTAATGATGTGATCCCGTTATCAAACGACAACTCATGTCTATGTTCAGGAAACCTTAACCATCTTTTGATCAACGAGCTAGTAGAGGCTTACTAGGGACTTTGTATTTGTTTATGTATTCACACACATGTATTTAAGTTCCCGATCAATACAATTATAGCATGAATAATAAACCGTTATCATGATTAATGAAATATAATAATAAACACTTTATTATTGACTCTAGGGCATATTTCCAACAGTCTCCCACTTGCACTAGAGTCAATAATCCAGATTACATAGTAATGAAGCTAACACTCATGGAGTCTTGGTGTTGATCATGTTTGGCCCGTGGAAGAGGTTTAGTCAACGGGTCTTGCCTTTTTCACGAATGCAGTTGAAGCGTTGCTTGATGTGTTCATGCACTGCTTTAGAAGTAGCTATGCACTCCGCTTCACATGAAGATCCCGCCACGACGCTTTGCTTAGAACTGCACCAACTGACAGCTCCACCATTCAATATAAATATGTATCCGTTTTGCGACTTCGAGTCATCCGGATCTGTGTCGAGGCTAGCATCGACATAACCCTTTACGATGAGCTTTTCGTCACCTCCATAAACGAGAAATATATCCTTGGTCCTTTTCATGTAGTTCAGGATATTCTTGACCAGTGTCCAGTGATCCACTCCTAGATTACTTTGGTACCTCCCTACCAATCTTATGGCAAGGCACACATCAGGTCTGGTACACAGCATGGCATACGTTATACAACCTATGGCTGAGGCATAGGGAATGACTTCCCTTCTCTCTCTATCTTCCGTCGTGGTTGGACTTTGAGTCTGACTCAATTTCACACCTTGCAACACAGGCAATAACCCTTTCTTTGACTGGTCCGTTTTGAACTTGTTCAGAACTTTGTCAAGGTATGTGCTTTGTGAAAGTCCTAACAAGTGTCTTGATCTATCCCTATAGATCTTGATGCCCAATATGTAAGCAGCTTCACCGAGGTCTTCCATTGAAAAATTCTTATTCAAATATCCTTTTATGCTATCCAGAAATTCTATATCATTTCCAGTCAGCAATATGTCATCCACATATAATATCAGAAATGCTACAGAGCTCCCATTCACTTTCTTGTAAATACAGGCTTCACCGTAAGTCTATATAAAACCAAATGCTTTGATCACCTCATCAGAGCATATATTCCAACTCCAAGATGCTTGCACCAGTCCATAGATGGATCGCTGGAGCTTGCACACTTTGTTAGCACCCTTAGGATCGACAAAACCTTCTAGTTGCATCATATACAACTCTTCTTTAAGAAACCTATTAACGAATGTATTTTTGACGTCCATTGCCAGATTTCATAATCATAAAATGCGGCAATTGCTAACATGATTCTGACAGACTTAAGAATCGCTACGGGTGAGTAAGTCCCATCATAGTCAACCCCTTGAACTTATCGAAAACCTTTTGCAACAAGTCGAGCTTTGTAGACAATGATATAGTAACCATCAACGTTCGTCTCCTTTTTGAAGATCCATTTATTCTCAATGGCTTGCTGATCATCAGGCAAGTCCACCAAAGTCAACACTTTGTTCTCATACATGGATCCTATCTCGGATTTTATAGCCTCAAGCCATTTATTGGAATTTGGGCTCATCATAGCTTCTTCATAGTTTGTAGTTTCGTTGTTGTCTAACAACATGACTTCCAGGACAGGATTACCGTAACACTCTGGTGTGGTATGTGTTCTGGTCGACCTACAAGGTTCAGTAGTAACTTGATCCAAAGTTTCATGATCATCATTTGCTTCCTCTCTGGTTGGTGTAGGCATCACGGGAACGGTTTTCTCTATTGTGCTACTTTCCAATTCGAGAGAAGGTACAACTACCTCATCAAGTTCTACTTTCCTCCCACTCACTTCTTTCGAGAGAAACTCCTTCTCTAGAAATGGCCCATTCTTAGCAACAAAGATCTTGCCTTCGGATATGTGATAGAAGGTATACCCAATAGTTTCTTTAGGGTATCCTATGAAGATACACTTCTCTGCTTTGGGTTCGAGCTTATCAGGCTAAAGCCTTTTGACATAAGCGTCGCATCCCAAACTATGAGAAACGACAGCTTAGGTTTCTTGCACAACCATAGTTCATATGGTGTCGTCTCAACGGATTTAGATGGTGCCCTATTTAACGTGAATGCGGTTGTCTCTAATGCATAACCCCAAAACAATAGCGGTAAATCGGTAAGAGACATCATAGAACACACCATATATAATAAAGTACGGTTACGGCGTTCGGACACACCATTACGCTGTGCTGTTCCAGGTGGCTTGAGTTGTGAAACAATTCCACATTGTCTTAAATGAAGGCCAAACTCGTAACTCAAATATTCACCTCCGCGATGAGATCGTAGGAACTTTATTTTCTTATTACGATGATTCTCCACTTCACTCTGAAATTCTTTGAACTTTTCAAATGTTTCAGACTTGTGTTTCATCAAGTAGATATACCCATACCTACTCAAATCATCTGTGAAGGTTAGAAAATAATGATACCCGCCGCGTGCTTCAACACTCATCGGACCACATATATCGATATGTATTATTTCCAATAAGTCATTAGCTTGCTGCATTGTTCCAGAGAACAGAGTTTTAGTCATCTTACCCATGAGGCATGGTTCGCAAGTATCAAATGATTCATAATCAAGTGATTCCAAAAGTCCATCCACATGGAGTTTCTTCATGCGCTTTACACCAATATGACCTAAACGGCAGTGCCACAAGTATGTTGCACTATCATTATCAACTTTGCATCTTTTGGCATCAATATTATGAATATGTGTATCACTACAACTGAGATTCAACAAGAATAGACCATTCACTAAGGTTGCATGACCATAAAAGATGTTACCCATATAAATAGAACATCCATTATTCTTTGACTTAAAGGAATAACCGTCTCGCAATAAACAAGATTCAGATATAATGTTCATGCTCAACGCTGGCACCAAATAACAATTATTGAGGTTTAAAACTAATTCCAAAGGTAGATGTAGAGGTAGGGTGCCGATGACGATCACATCAACCTTGGAACCATTCCCGGCCCGCATCGTTGCCTTGTCCTTAGCCAAACTTCATTTATTTCGCAGCTCCTGTTTCAAGTTACAAATATGAGCAACCGAACCAATATCAAATTCCCAGACGCTACTACGAGCACTAGTAAGGAACACATAAATAACATGTATATCAAATATACCTTTATTCACTTTACCATCCTTCTTATCTGCCAAGTACTTGGGGCAGTTCTGCTTCCAGTGACCATTTCCCTTGCAGTAGAAGCACTCAGTTTCCGGCTTGGGTCCAACTTTAGGATTCTTCACGGGAGCAGCAACTTGATTGCCGGTCTTCTTGAAGTTCCCTTTCTTTTCCTTGCCCTTTTTCTTGAAACTGGTGGTCTTGTTAACCATCAACACTTGATGTTATTTCTTGATTTCTACCTCCGCTGATTTCAGCATCGCGAAGAGCTCGGGAATCACTTTCGTCATCCCTTGCATATTATAGTTCATCACGAAGCCTTTTTAGCTTGGTGGTAGTGAATGAAGAACTCTATCAATAACACTCTCAACTGGAAGATCAATTCCCAGCTGAGTCAAGTGGTTGTGGTACTGCTACTTCTTGAGCTTGCGTTGATTTTTCTCTTGAAGAGGAAAGGGTGATGCAGCAAAGTAGAGATAAGTATTTCCCTCAGTTAAGAACCAAGGTATCAATCCAGTAGGAGGCACAAGCAAGTCGCCAATATATGCACCTGCACAAACTAACAAACACTAGCACACAACGCGAAAAAGGGGTTGTCAATCCCTTCACAGTCATTTGCAAGGGTGAGATCTAATAGAGATAGATATAAAAGATAAGTACATAACAAAATAAAGTAAATATAAATAAATTCCAGCAAGGTATTTTTGGATTTTTAGTTTCATAGATCTGAAAATAATATGATGTAAAATAGACCCGGGGGCCTTAGGTTTCACTAGAGGCTTCTCTCTCGAAGAAAGCATACGGTGGGTAAACAAATTACTATTGAGCAATTGATGAAAAGCTCAAAGTTATGACGATATCTAAGGCAATGATCATGAATATAGGCATCACGTGCGTGACAAGTAGACCGACTCCTACCTGCATCTACTACTATTACTCCACACATCGACCGACTCTTGCCTGCATCTAGAGTATTAAGTTGATAAGAACAGAGTAACGCCTTAACCAAGATGACATGATGTAGAGGGATAAACATAAGCAATATGATATAAACCACATCTTTTTATCCTTAATGGCAACAATACAATGTGTGCCTTGCTACCCCTTCTGTCACTGGGTGAGGACACCGCAAGATTGAACCCATCACAAAGCACCTCCCCCGTTGCAAGAAATACCAATCTAGTAGGCCAAACCAAATCGAGAGTTCGGAGAGAAATACTAAGCTATCTCAATCATGCATAAAAGAGCTCAGAAAAGACTCAAATAATATTCATAGATAATTTGATCATAAATCCACAATTCATCAGATCTCAACAAACGCACTGCAAAAGAAGATTACATCGAATAGATCTCCAAGAACATCGAGGATAACATTGTATTGAAGATCAAAGAGAGAGAAGAAGCCATCTAGCTACTAGCTATGGACCGTCAGGTCCGTGGCAAACTACTCACGCATCATCAGAAGGGCAGCAAGGTTGGTGTAGAGGCCCTCCATGATCGAATCCCCCTCCAGCAGAGTGCCAAAAAGGCCCCAAGATGGGATCTCACGAGAACAGAAGCTTGCGACCGAGGAGATATTTTTGGTGTGCCCTCTGGAATAGGGGGGATATTTGAGGATTTATAGTGCTGGAGCTAGGGTTAGAGGAGCCAGGGGGCCCACAAGCCCCCTGGCCGCCCCCCAGGGGCGCGCCCCCAGGGCTTGTGGGCCCCTCATGGGTCTTTTGGCCCCCCCTCCCCAAGTCTCGTGGGTT
>NC_057795.1:185474398-185489937 GCF_018294505.1 Triticum aestivum | reverse complement strand
ACACTTTTATTTATTTACAACTCATGAATTACAACTCAAAATTAGAACAAGATATGACTCTATATGAATGCCTCCGGCGGTGTACCGGGGTGGGCAATGAATCAAGAATGACATGTATGAAAAATTATGCATGGTGGCTTTGCCACAAATACGATGTCAACTACATGATCATGCAAGGCAATATGACAATGATAATGTGTGTCATGATGATGAACGGAACGGTGGAAAGTTGCATGGCAATATATCTCGGAATGGCTATGGAAATGCCATAATAGGTAGGTATGGTGGCTGTTTTGAGGAAGATATAAGGAGGTTTATGTGTGATAGAGCATATCGTATCACGAGGTTTGGATGCACCGGCGAAGTTTGCACCAACTCTCAAGGTGAGAAAGGGCAATGCACAGTACCGAAGAAGGTAGCAATAATGGAAGGGTGAGAGTGCGTATAATCCATGTACTCAACATTAGTCATAAAGAACTCATATACTTATTGCAAAAATCTACAAGTCATCAAAAACCAAGTACTACGCGCATGCTCCTAGGGGGATAGATTGGTAGGAAAAGACCATCGCTCGTCCCCGACCGCCACTCATAAGGACGCACAATCTATGAACACCTCATGTTTCAAATTTGTTACACAACTTTCACCATACATGCATGCTACGGGACTTGCTAACTTCAACACAAGCATTCTTTAAATTCATAATCACCCAACTAGCATGACTCTAATATCACTACCTCCATATCTCAAAACAATTATCAAGTATCAAATTGATCATAGCATCCAATTCACTTCCTATGATAGTTTTTATTATACCCAACTTGGATGGCCACCATTCTAGGACCAATTTTTATAACCATAGCAAATACCATGCTGTTATAAGAGACTCTCAGAATAATATAAGTGAAGCATGAGAGATTGACAATTTCTTCAAAATTAAGCCACCGACGTTCTCTAAAAGATATAAGTGAAGCACTAGAGCAAAAACTATCTTGCTCAAAAGATATAAGTGAAGCACATAGAGTATTCTAATAAATTCCAATCAAGTGGGTTTCTCCCAAAAGGTGTGTACAGAAAGTATGATTGTGGTAAACTAAAAAGCAAATACTAATATCATACAAGACGCTCCAAGCAAAACACATATCATGTGGCGAATAAAAATATAGCTCCATGTAAAGTTACCGATGAACGAAGACGAAAGAGGGGATGCCTTCCAGGGCATCCCCAAGCTTAGGCTTTTGGATATTCTTGAATATCTTGGGGTGCCATGGGCATCCCCAAGCTTAGGCTCTTGCCACTCCTTATTCCATAATCCATCAAATCTTTACCCAAAACTTGAAAACTTCACAACACAAAACTCAACAGGAAATCTCATAAGCTCCGTTAGTGCAAGAAAGCAAAACCACCACATAAGGTACTGTAATGAACTCATTCTTTATTTATATTGGTGTTAAACCTACTGTATTCCAAGTTCTCTATGGTTCATACCCCTACATACTAGCCATAGATGCATCAAAATAAGCAAACAACACACGAAAGGCAGAATCTGTCAAAAAACAGAACAGTCTGTAGAAATCTTTAACTCTCGTATACTTATGGAACTCTAAAAATCCTATTAAAATAGGAAATTCTGAGAAATTTGTCTATTGATCTACAGCAAAAAGAATCAATGCAAAACCACCTTTATGTGAATTACCAAAATTATTTTCGTGCGTGCAAAGTTTCTGTTTTTCAGCAGAATCAAATTAACTATCACCATAGGTTATCCTATAGGTTCTACTTGGCACAAACACTAATTAAACCATAAAAAAACATCAAAACAAAAGGTAGATGCTAAATTTATTACTAAACAGAAGCAACAACAAAAAAACTAAAATAAAATTGGGTTGCCTCCCAACTAGCGATATCGTTTAACGCCCCTAGCTAGGCATAAAACCAAGGATAGATCTAAGTAGTGCCATCTTTGGCACTCAATTCATAAGTAGCTCACATGATAGATTCATAAGGTAATTTGAATTTCTTTCTTGGAAAGTGCTCCGTGCCTTTCCTTAATGGAAATAGGAATACAATATTCCCTTCCTTCATATCAATAATCGCACCAATCGTTCTAAGGAAAGGTCTACCAAGAATAATAGGACATGAAAGATTGCAATCTATATCAAGAACCATAAAATCTACGGGCACCAAATTCCTATTTGCAATAATGAGAACATCATTGATCCTTCCCATTGGCTTTTTAATGGTGGAATCCGCAAGGTGCAAATTCAAAGAGCAATCATCAAGATCATGGAAACCTAGAATATCACATAAAGTTTTCGGAATCGTGGAAACACTAGCACCCAAATCACACAAGGCATAACACTCATGATCTTTAATTTTAATCGTTATAGTAGGTTCCCACTCATCATTAAGTTTTCTAGGTATAGAAACTTCGAAATTAAGTTTTTCATCCAAAGATTGCATCAAGGCATCAACAATATGTTTGGTAAAGGCTTTATTTTGACTATAAGCATGAGGAGAATTCAACACGGATTGCAACAAGGAAATACAACCTTCTAAAGAACAATTATCATAATTAAATTCCTTGAAATCCAAGATAGTGGGTTCAATGCTATTTAAAGTCTTAACCTCTCCATTCCCACTTTTACCAAATTTAGCATCAAGATCTAAGAACTCCGAATAATTGGGATGCCTTTAAACTAAAGTTGACTCATCTCCAGTCCCATGATTATTAAGATTCATATTGCAAAACAAAGATTTAATAGGGGACACATCAATAACTTTTATATCTTCATCATTATTTTCATGGAAACTAGAAGAACACGCCTTTACAAAGCAATCTTTCTTAGCACGCAATCTAGCGGTTCTTTCTTTGCACTCATCAGTGGAAATTCTCATGGCTTTGAGAGAATCATTGATATCATGCTTAGGAGGAGTAGATCTAAGTTTCAAAGAATCAACATCAAGCGAAAGTTTATCAACGTTCCTAGCCAAATCATCAACTTCAAGCAATTTTTCTTCAAGCAAGGAATTAAAATTCTTTTGAGAGATCATAAATTCTTTCACACTATTCTAAAAATCAGAGGGCATCTTATTATAATTACCATAAGAATTATTGTAGGAATTTCCATAATTATTAGAGGAATTACTAGGGAACGGTCTAGGATTAAAGTTTCCTCTATAAGCATTGTTACCAAAATTATTCCTACCTACAAAATTCACATCCATAGATTCATTATTATTCTCAATCAAAGTAGACAAAGGCATATCATTGGGATCAATAGAAGCACTCTTAGTAGCAAACAATTTCATAAGTTCATCCATCTTTCCACTCAAAACATTAATTTCTTCTATAGCATGCACTTTTTTACTAGTAGATCTTTCGGTGTGCCATTGAGAATAATTAGCCATAATATTATCAAGGAGTTTGGTAGCTTATCTTAAGGTGATTTCCATAAATGTGCCTCCCGCGGTCGAATCTAAAAGATTTCTAGAAGCAAAATTTAATCCGGCATAAAAATTTTGTATGATCATCCATAAATTCAAACCATGACTGGGGCAATTGTGAATCATCAATTTTATTCTTTCCCAAGATTGGGCAACATGCTCATGATCAAGTTGTTTAAAATTCATAATATCATTCCTAAGAGTGATGACCTTAGCGGGAGGAAAATACTTAGAGATAAAAGCATCTTTGCACTTATTCCACGAATCAATACTATTCTTAGGCAAAGACGAAAACCAAACTTTAGCACGATATCTAAGTGAAAATGGAAATAACTTCAATTTAACAATATCATTATCCGTATCTTTCTTCTTATGCATCTCACACAAATCAACAAAGTTGTTTAGATGGGTAGCGGCATCTTCACTAGGAAGGCCCGAGAATTGATCTTTCAAAACAAGAATCAGCAAAGCAGCACTGATTTCACAAGACTCAACATCATTAAGAGGAGCAATCGGAGTACTAAGGAAATCATTATTATTGGTATTGGAAAAATCACACTATTTGGTATTATCTTGCGCCATAGCGACAAGTAATCCAACACACAAGCAAATAAAAAGGCAATCGAAAGAGAGAGGAGATTGGGAAAGAGAGTGCGAATAAAACGGCAAGGGTGAAATGGGGGAGAGGAAAATGAGAGGCAAATGGCAAATAATGTAAGTGCGAGGGAGATGAGTTTGTGATGGGTACTTGGTATGTCTTGACTTGAGCGAAGACCTCCCCGGCAACGGCGCCAGAAATCCTTCTTGCTACATCATGTGCTTGCATTGGTTTTCCTTGAAGAGGAAAGGGTGATGCAGCATAGTAGCGTAAGTATTTCCCTCAGTGTTTGAGAACCAAGGTATCAATCCAGTAGGAGGCTCCTCAAAAGCCCCACGCACCTACACAAACAAACAAGAACTCGCAACCAATGCAATAAAGGGGTTGTCAATCCCTTCAAAGCCACTTGCAAAAGTGAGATCTGATAGAGATAATATGATAAGATAAATATATTTTTGGTACTTTATGATATAGATTGGAAAAGTAAAGATGCAAATAAAAGTAGATTGAAAGCTTATATGATAATAGATAGACCCGGGGGCTATAGGTTTCACTAGTGGCTTCTCTCAAGACAGCATAAGTATTACAGTGGGTGAACAAATTACTGTCGAGCAATCAATAGAAAAGCGAATAAATATGAGATTATCTAGGCATGATCATATATATAGGCATCACGTTCGTGACAAGTAGACCGACTCCTGCCTGCATCTACTACTATTACTCCACACATCGACCGCTATCCAGCATGCATCTAGAGTATTAAGTTCATAAAGAACAGAGTAACATGTTAAGAAAGATGACATGATTTAGAGGGATGAACTCATGCAATATGATATAAACCCCATCTTTTTATCCTCTATGGCAACAATACAATACGTGCCTTGCTGCCCCTGCTGTCAGTGGGAAAGGACACCGCAAGATTGAACCCAAAGCTAAGCACTTCTCCCACTGCAAGAAAGATCAATCTAGTAGGCCAAACCAAACTGATAATTTGAAGAGACTTGCAAAGATAACTTAATCACACATAAAAGAATTCAGAGGAGATTCAAATACTTCTCATAGATAAACTTGATCATAAACCCACAATTCATCGGATCTCGACAAACACACCGCAAAAAGAGTTACATCGAATAGATCTCCAAGAAGATCGGGGAGAACATGGTATTGAGATCCAAAGAGAGAGAAGAAGCCATCTAGCTAATAACTATGGACCCGGAGGTTTGTGGTAAACTACTCACAACTCATCGGAGAAGCCTTGGAGATGATGTAGAGGCCCTTCATGATCGATTCCCCCTCCGGCGGAGCGCTGGCCAAGGCTCCAAGATGGGATCTTGCGGATACAGAAGGTTACGGCGGTGGAAATAGTTTTTCATGGTCGCTTCTGATGTTTTCGGGGTACATGGGTATATATAGGAGGAAGAAGTAGGTCAGTGGACTCCCGAGGGGCCCATGTGGGTGGGGGGCACGCCCAGCCCTAGGGGGCGCGCCCAGCCCTAGGGGGCGCGCCAGGCACCCTCGTGGCTGCCTCCCTTGTTTCTTGACTTCCACTCCAAGTCCTCTGGATCACGTTTGTTCCAAAAATCATGCTCCTGAAGGTTTCATTCCATTTGGACTCTGTTTGATAGTCCTTTTCTTTGAAACACTAAAATAGGCAAAAAATGATATAAATGTGTAAAGTAAAGCCCATAGATATCCAGAACGGGTAATATAATAGCTTGGAATAATCAAAAATTATAGATACGTTGGAGACGTATCATGGAGCGCATCAAAAAGGTGGCCTACCACCTTCAGCTTCCGGCTGGTGCCCGCATCCATGACGTCTTCCATGTGGGGTTGATGAAACCCTTTCGTGGGGAACCGCCAGCAACCACGCCGGTGCTTCCTCCAACCTCCGACGGGCGCTTTCTTCTAGCACCGGCGAAGGTGTTGCAGGTCCAGCAGCGTCGCGGGGTGTGGCACTTGTTGATCTAGTGGCAAAGCCTTCCAGAGGAGGATGCCACTTGGGAGCAGCTTGACGAGTTCCGCCAACAATTTCCAGGCTTCCAGCTCAAGGACGAGCTGTTTGCGCAGGGGGGGAGAGATGTTATGACCTACATCATTTATAGCCGGAGAAGGTCTAATGGGCACATTTAGTTAGGGGCTTAGCCCAATTTATCTTATTTTTATTAGCAGTAAGGATTATATAAACAGCTGTAATGCTACCTTTTGGAATTAAGCAATATGTCCCGACTCCCCTTATGAGCCGGAACCCTAAACCCTAGCCTCCTGTCACCACTGCCGCCGCCTCCTCCCGCGTGATCATGACGCCGACACGTCGCCGGCCGCACCCGTCGTCTCGCCAACCCACCTCTCACCCCTACAACCTACGGTCAACACCCGGTAGGACCCTAGCTCCTATCAGTTTTAAAGAGATAATCATAATATGATCTTTACTATTATTCATAGAGGTGATCTATACATTGTTGACTTTACTAAAAGAGGCAAACCTCGCACTTGTTTAATTGCTAAATCTTCTAAGGATGGTTATGGCATAGACAGGTCATGTGGTCATGCAAAATTCATAAGCTTATTAAAGATGATCATATCCTTGTGATAGGGAATGTAGTAATTTCAAAAAAATTCCTACGCACACGCAAGATCATGGTGATGCATAGGAATGAGAGGGGAGAGTGTTGTCCACGTACCCTCGTAGACCGAAAGCGGAAGCGTTAGAACAACGCGGTTGATGTAGTCGTACGTCTTCATGGCCCGACCGATCAAGCACCAAAACTACAGCACCTCCAAGTTCTAGCACACGTTCAGCTTGATGACGATCCCCGTACTCCGATCCAGCAGAATGTCGGGGAAGAGTTCCATCAGCACGATGGTGTGGTGACGATCTTGACGTTCTACCATCGCAGGGCTTCGCCTAAGCACCGCTACTATATTATCGAGGACCATGGTGGAGGGGGGCACCGCACACGGCTAAGAGATCAAGAGATCAATTGTTGTGTCTAGAGGTGCCCCCCTGCCCCTGTATATAAAGGAGCAAGGGGGAGGGGGCGGCCGGCCTAGGAGGGTGCGCGCCATGGGGAGTCCTACTCCCACCGGGAGTAGGACTCCCTCCTTCCTTGTTGGACTAGGAGAGGGGGAAGGAAAGGGAGAGGAGGAGAAGGAAAGAGGGGGGCTGTCCCCCTTGCCCTAAACCAATTCGGTTTGGGCCTTGGTGGGGTGCGCCCCACACTCCCCTTGCTGCCCTCTATTTCCACTAAGGCCCATATAGGCCCATTAAGCTCCCGAGGGGTTTCGGTAACCTTCCAGTACTCCGGTTAAATCCCGATTTCACCCAGAACACTTCCGACATCCAAATATAGGCTTCCAATATATCAATCTTCATGTCTCGGCCATTTCGAGACTCCTCGTCATGTCCGTAATCACATCCGGGACTCCGAACAAACTTCGGTGATGATGTTATGTACCTAGGGTATGATCATGGACCTATCTAGGATACCATACCCAAGGACATCCTTAGATGAAGCTACCTTCCAGTCGACCAAGAGAGACTCCACTCGACCAGCTAGAAGGCACTCGAAGAACCTAAAGTCACTCGACCATGAAGACTCACTCGACCATCAGGAGTTCAGGATCTACTCTGTATCCAAACGGTCTGTAATTAAGTACTCTTAATGGTGATGATGACACTTTATGTAGGGCGTTACCAGTAACGCCCGACCTTAATGTACTTTAACCCTCTGCTACGTGGGTTGGCTGGGGTCCTGGCATCCTCTATATAAGCCACCCCCTCCACTGGTAGAAGGGTTCGCACCCCTGTAACTCATATTTACATAAACCAGTCGACCGCCTCCGGGCTCCGAGACGTAGGGCTTTTACTTCCTCAGAGAAGGGCTTGAACTCGTTAAACACTCATGTGTACAACTACTCCATAGCTAGGATCTTGCCTCTCCATACCTACCCCCCATTCTACTGTCAGACTTAGAACCATGACTGTTGGCGCCCACCATGGGGCAGGTGTCTTAGCGACTTTTTGGAGAAGTTGCAATTTGTCCGATTGCCTTCATCATGGTTTCCGGCGGAGCTCTGGTCGAGGGTCGCGAGATCCGTCTCGGTGTGCTCACTTTCATCGCCGACGACTCCGCTTGGCTCCAGGAGGCACCACTCGACATCGACGCGCTCCCCGTCCGCGGGGCGACACACTTTCGGGCGTGTGTCCGCGGCGTCCTGCTGCGGCAGCCGTCGACCCCATACCAGTCGACTCCTGTGCCGTCCTCCCTCCCTGTCTCCCGCCAGCGCAAGCGCTCCGGTCAGTCGAGGCTCCAGCGATGGGTGAGACACGCAGTGGCTCGCCAATCGGCCACCACCCAAGTCGCGACAATTGAGCCCGACGAATCTCTCTATGGCCTGTTCGACCTGTTGACTGGCTCCGTAGAGACTGCATCCGAGTGCGATAGCAGTGATCCAGCGGCGGAGGTCCTGATGGTCAACGGGACTTGTAGTCCTCCCAGTTTCCCCCGCAACGACGGGATGGATGACGGGGGCGACCATGCTCAGGCCCACGAAGAGTATCAGCCTGAGCCACTCACTTCTCAACAGAGGGAAGACTTCGCCACCGGAACATGGATGCCCTGCATACTCCCATTGCAGGAGAAACTCCTGAGGCTCGTGCCCTGGAAGAGGCGCGTTTAGCCAACCTGGCTGAACGCACTCGACTGGAGAACCTCCAGCCAGCACTCGATGAGCGTGCGCGTCAGCGAGTACCCGACTCCCGCCGACGCCAGCTCTTTGCGCAACCGACTCAGGTATATCGAACCCCTATTCAAAATTTGGCAGCTGCAACCCGTATAGCGGAGTCAATTCAGCCCTCTCAGTCGGAGGCTGGAAGAGGCTTGATGCAGATCAGAGATTTGCTCCGGGCGATAGGAGATCAGAATTCAGCTGTGTCGCAGTCGCGCAACAGGATTCATAGTCGATCCGTCGCTGCAAATACTGTTCAGTCGGCTCACAGTCCAAGGTCGCCTCCGAGGCGCGTGGGACGTGAAGACCGGCGGGACCACTATGATGATCGATTTGATCGTGATGACAGGCGTCGAGTGCCCACTCCTCCCCCGAGAAGTGGGTCTAATGCCCATCAGCAGCAAGATGACAGACACCAGCTCAGTGTTGGGCGGAGAGCTCCAATCGACCCCAGAGGGCCAGGCTTTGATGCGAGATCCATCATCATGCAAGGTTTGGTCGACCGGAACAGAGCTCATAGAGGTGGCCATGACAGAGATGCGCCCACAAGCAGCCGAGTCCACATTTTAGGTCCAGAATGCTTTAGCAGAGCCATCAGAGCCGCAGTGATACCCCCCAACTTCAGGTTGGCGACTGGAGTGAGTAAGTTCATCGAAGAATCTAAGCCTGAAACTTGGCTTGAAGATTACCGAGTGGCTGTTCAGATTGGTGGCGGTAATGATGAGGTGGCCATGAAGCATTTTCCACTTATGCTAGAGGGTTCGGCCAGGGCGTGGTTGAATCAGTTAGCTCCTAGCAGCATTTACACCTGGGAAGATCTTTCCCGAGTGTTCGTCAGGATGTTCGAGGGAACTTGCAAGCGACCGGCCGGATTGACAGAGCTGCAAGTTTGTGTACAAAAGTCGAGTGAAACACTGAGAGATTACATCCAGAGATGGATCACTTTGCATCATACTGTAGAGAATGTGTCAGACCATCAAGCGGTCTGCGCCTTCAAGGATGGTGTCAAGAACAGAGAGTTGAGCCTGAAGTTTGGTCGAACTGGAGATATGACCCTGAGTCGGATGATGGAAATAGCCACCAAGTACGCCAATGGCGAAGAAGAGGACCGACTCCGAAGTGGCAAGTACAAGCCGAGTTAGTCGGATGAAGGAAACTCCAGTCGGAAGCAAAAGCGGAAGGCCGAGCCAGCTGCTCCTGGAGAGGCTCTGGCCGTGACTCAGGGCAAATTCAAAGGGAAGCCCAAAGGATCTTGGAACCCCAAGAAGGTAAAAGCTAAGGAAGGTAATGACGTGATGGATCTACCGTGTCATATCCACACGAAGAAAGACGAAAAGGGTAACTTCATCTACCCAAAGCATACCACTCGCCAGTGCCGACTCTTAATCCAGCAGTTTCAAGGGAAACATCCAAAGGACAAAGAGAAGGAGTCGGACAAGGCTGAGGACAAGGAGGACAGTGATGGAGAGTACCCTCATGTCAACTCCACTCTGATGATTTTTGCTGATGTAGAGAGCAAAAGTCGACTGAAAGTGATCAACCGTGAGGTCAATATGGTCGCCCCGGCGACACCAAACTATCTGAGATGGTCGCAAACTCCCATTACTTTCGACCAGTCTGATCATCCTACTCACATTGCCACCCCTGGGAGGCAAGCGCTGGTGGTCGACCCAGTCGTCGAAGGCACCCGACTGACGAAGGTATTGATGGATGGCGGCAGTGGATTGAATATACTGTATGCAGAGACGCTCAAGGGGATGGGCATTCCGATGTCCAGGCTCAGTTCTAGCAACATGAGTTTTCACGGAGTCATCCCGGGAAAGAAGGCTGAGTCACTCGGCCAAATAGCTCTGGATGTAGTGTTCGGCGACTCGAAGCATTTCCGCAAAGAGAAGCTGACATTTGAAGTCGTGGATTTCTAAAGCGCCTACCACGCTATTTTGGGAAGACCAGCCTATGCCCGCTTCATGGCTCGACCATGTTATGTGTACCTCAAGTTAAAGATGCCTGGCCCCAAAGGCATGATCACCATCACTGGCAGCCGGAAGAAGGCAGAAGAGTGTTTCCAGAAAGGGTCAAAGATTGCGGATGACCAGATAACAGTGGTAGAGCTGGAGGAATACAAGAAGAATGCAGATCCGAGTGATTTGCTGCGAGCCAAGAAGCCCGCCACAGAGTCAGCATTTCAGTCGTCTGAGGAGACGAAGCCAGTTCATATCCACCCGACTGACCCCAATGCAGCTCTGACCCATATTTCCACAACACTCGACTCTAAATAGGAAGAAGCGCTCATCCAGTTCCTCCGTGAGAACTAGGACATCTTTGCATGGAAGCCAGCTGACATGCCGGGTGTTCCCAGGGGGCTGGCTGAGCATCGCCTTAGAGTCGACTCAAAAGTGAAACGCGTTAAATAACATCTTTGACGGTCCGCCGTTCAAAAGAAAAAAGCCATTGGCGAGGAAGTGGCTCGACTCCTTGCAGCAGAGTTCATCCGAGAGATATACCACTCTGAGTGGCTCATCAATGTCGTCATGGTTCCCAAGAAGGACAATTCACTTTGCATGTGCATTGATTTCAAACATATCAATCGGGCCTGCCCGAAAGATCATTTTCCTCTCCCTCGCATCGACCAAATTGTCGACTCGACCGCAGGGTGCGAGAGATTGTCTTTTCTAGACGCTTATTCCAGGTATCATCAGATCCGTCTGTATGGACCTGACGAAATCAAAACAGCTTTCATCACTCCATTCGGGTGCTTCTGCTATATCACCATGCCATTCGGTCTCAAGAATGCCGGAGCCACGTTCATGAGAATGATCCAAAAGTGTTTACTCACTCAAATCAGTCGGAATGTGGAAGCGTACATGGATGATATCGTGGTCAAGTCGCGAAAGGGTTCCGACCTATTGACTGACCTAGCCGAAACATTTGCTAATCTCAGAAGATATGATATCAAGCTCAATCCATCGAAGTGCACATTCGGAGTACCTAGCGGAAAGTTACTTGGTTTTCTTGTTTCAGAACGAGGAATCGATGCTAACCCAGAAAAAGTCGGCACCATACTCCGAATGAAATGCCCTGTGCGTGTGCACGATGTCCAGAAGCTTACTGGATGCTTGGCCGCTTTAAGTCAATTCATCTCTCGCCTCGGTGAAAAGGCATTGCCCCTTTATCGACTGATGAAGAAGGTAGAAAAGTTCGAGTGGACTCCAGAAGCTGATGCAGCGTTTGCCAAGTTAAAAACTCTGCTCTCCACCCAGCCGGTGCTTGCTGCTCCAATCAGCAAAGAGGCTCTGTTGCTTTATATTGCAGCCACAGGACAAGTCGTCAGTACAGTACTTATGGTCGAGAGGGAAGAAGAAGGGAAAGCCTTCAAAGTTCAGCGCCCAGTGTATTATCTCTCTGAAGTTTTGACCCCATCGAAGCAAAGATATCCTCATTATCAGAAGCTTGTGTATGGGATCTACATGACCATGAAGAAGGTTGCTCATTATTTCTCTAATCACGACATCACAATCGTCAGCGACGCACCATTGTCAGAGATTCTGCATAACAGAGATGCAACTGGTCGAGTGGCCAAATGGGCGATTGAACTCCTTCCCCTTGATGTCAAATACGAGGCAAAGAAAGCCATTAAGTCCCAGGCTATAGCAGATTTCCTTGCCGAGTGGATTGAGCAACAGCAGCCGACTCAAGTTCACTCAGAGGATTGGACCATGTTCTTTGATGGATCTAAGATGTTAAATGGTTCTGATGCTGGGGTTGTTTTGGTTTCCCCCCGAGGAGATAAACTCAGATATGTGCTCCAAATCCACTTTGATTCCTCCAACAATGGAGCAAAATATGAAGCACTCTTGTATGGATTGCGCATGGCCATCTCACTCGGTGTCCGTCGCCTTTTGGTTTATGGCGACTCAGATTTGGTGGTCAATCAGGTGATGAAGGAGTGGGACGTTAGAAGCCCAGCCATGACTGGATACTGCAATGTAGTGAGGAAGCTCGAAAAGAAGTTCGACGGGTTAGAGCTCCACCACATACCCCGACTGAAAAATCAAGCAGCTGACGATCTGGCAAAGATAGGATCCAAGAGAGAAGCCATCCCCATTAATGTGTTCTTGGAGCATATCCACACTCCGTCAGTCATAGAAGATCCTTTTACCGATGAAGCTCCGCAACCTAAGAGTGTTACGGATCCGACTGAGGTTGAAGTCCCAGCAGTGGTCGACCTGATCATGGAAGTTCTAGTGATCACTCCAGATTGGACAGTACCATATATCACATATATCTTGAGGAAACAACTCCCGGAGGACGAAGAAGAGGGTCGACAGATCGTCCGCCGATCTAAGGCCTTTACCGTGATAAGAGGACAGTTGTACAGAGAAAGCGCGACTGGAGTTGGTCAGAAATGCATAACACCGGAGGAAGGTCGAATAATCCTTGATGACATCCACTCGGGGACCTGTGGCCATCATGCGTCCTCTCGGACCATCGTGGCCAAAGCATACCGAGCCGGATTTTATTGGCCAAGAGCGAATGAAATGGCGAAGGAGATAGTCGACAAGTGCGAGGGATGTCAATTTTACTCCAATATGTCACACAAGCCCGCGTCAGCTTCGAAGACTATACCACTCGTCTGGCCCTTTGCAGTATGGGGTTTGGATATGGTCGGTCCTTTGAGAACAGGCAGAAGTGCTTTTACCCATGTGCTGGTAGCAGTCGACAAGTTCACCAAGTGGATCGAAGCTAAACCCATCAAGAACCTCGATGCCGGTACTGCTGTCGGCTTCATCAGAGAATTGATATTCAGATATGGAGTCCCGCACAGCATCATCACTGACAACGGGTCAAACTTCGACTCCGAAGAGTTCAGAGCTTTCTGTACGTCTCAAGGCACACAAGTCGACTATGCTTCAGTCGCTCATCCACAGTCGAATGGACAAGCAGAACGAGCCAACGGTTTGATTCTCAAAGGGTTGAAACCCCGTTTGATGCGTGATCTTAAGCATGCGGCTGGTGCATGGGTCGACGAACTTCCCTCTGTGCTTTGGGGGTTAAGGACCACGCCCAACCGGTCGACCAGAAGAACTCCATTCTTCTTAGTCTATGGAGCTGAAGCAGTCTTGCCGAGTGACCTTCTCCACAATGCTCCCCGGGTCGAGCTCTACACTGAAGCTGAAGCAGAACAAGCACGGCAGGATGCAGTCGACCTTTTAGAGGAAGAAAGGGAGATGGCCCTGATCAGATCGACCATTTACCAACAAGACTTGCGTCGCTTCCACACCAAAAACGTGAAGAGTCGAGCCTTCCAGGAAGGAGATTTAGTTCTCCGAGTGGATCAGCAGAAACCACACAAGCTTGCTCCTTCTTGGGAAGATCCCTTCATCGTCACCAAGGTTCTCCACAATGGAGCATACCGTCTTTACAATGTCGAGCATCAGATCGACGAGCCCCGAGCTTGGAACGCGGAGCTTCTCCGCCCCTTTTACACCTAAGTATTCACTCAGATGAGTTGTAATAAAAGTACTTCTGTAGTTTGTTTATCAAAGACAAGAGCTTTATAATTTTCCCAGTAATCGTTATTTCTTTTGTCCACTCAAAACAATCCCCCAGTGGGTGGCCTGGCTGCGAATCCGATTCGCCCAAGTCTGTAAAAAAAATCCTAACCGAGTGGTGAGCCAGTCTCCCACACGAAGGCTTAGCTGCGAAATCCATTTCGCCTAAGATAAACAAAATCCTACTGATTGGTAAGCCAGCCTTCCACTCGGAGGCTTAGCTGCAGCATTGCGCTCGCCTAAGATAAACAAAATCCTGTCGAGTGGTAAGTCAGCCTTCCACTCGGAGGCTTAGCTGCAGTCCAAGTACTTGCCTAAGATAAACAAAATCCTGTCGAGTGGTAAGCCAGCCTTCCACTCGGAGGCTTAGCTGCAGTCCAAGTACTCGCCTAAGATAAACAAAACACTGTCAAGTGGTAAGCCAGCCTTCCACTCAGAGGCTTAGCTGCAGTCCAAGTACTCACCTAAGATAAACAAAATCCTGTCGAGTGGTAAGCCAGCCTTCCACTCGGAGGCTTAGCTGCAGTCCAAGTACTCGCCTAAGATAAACAAAATCCTGTCGAGTGGTAAGCCAGCCTTCCACTCGGAGGCTTAGCTGCAGCAATGCGCTCGCCTAAGTACAACTACAACACGCGTTTTGCAAGGAGGACGAGATGCAGGTCGACTGCTACCCTCTCCTTTCGAGCTACGCCACAAGTACAACGTGCGCTCTGCAAGGAAGACGAGGTGCAGGTCGACTGCTACTCTCTCCTTTCGAGCTACGCTACAAATACAACATGCGCTCTACAAGGAGGACGAGGTGTAGGTCGACTGCTACCCTCTCCTTCCGAGCTACGCCACCAATACAAAATCCTACCGAGTGGAGAGCAAACCTCCCACTCGGGGGCTTAGCTGCAGCCCAGTGCTCGCCTCAGTTCTTGAAAATCCTACCGAGTGGAGAGCAAACCTCCCACTCGGGGGCTTAGCTGCAGCCTAGTGCTCGCCTAAGTTCTTGAAAATCCTACCGAGTGGAGAGCAAACCTCCCACTCGGGGGCTTAGCTACAGCTTAGTGCTCGCCTAAGTTCTTGAAAATCCTACCGAGT
Organism: Triticum aestivum; assembly: GCF_018294505.1. Lineage (NCBI taxonomy): Eukaryota > Viridiplantae > Streptophyta > Magnoliopsida > Poales > Poaceae > Triticum > Triticum aestivum. Next base: position 185,474,526 of record NC_057795.1, on the reverse strand, counting down.
GGAGAGCAAACCTCCCACTCGGGGGCTTAGCTGCAGCCTAGTGCTCGCCTAAGTATCTAAAATCCTACCAGTGGAGAGCAAACCTCCCACTCGGGGGCTTAGCTGCAGTCTAGCGCTCGCCTAAGTAT
>NC_057795.1:185451568-185474017 GCF_018294505.1 Triticum aestivum | reverse complement strand
ACTCGGGGGCTTAGCTGCAGCCTAGTGCTCGCCTAAGTATCTAGAATCCTATCGAGTGGAGAGCAAACCTCCCACTCGGGGGCTTAGCTGCAGTCTAGCGCTCGCCTAAGTATGTGAAAATCCTACCGAGTGGAGAGCAAACCTCCCACTCGGGGGCTTAGCCGCAGCCTAGCGCTCGCCTAAGTATGTGAAAATCCTGCCGAGTGGAGAGCAATCCTCTCACTCGGGGGCTTAGCTGCAGCCCGGTGCTCGCCTAAGTGTATTGGAGAACAAGTCGATTGCAATGAGCGCTTCACTTTAACCTGCAAAAGACACCTCAAACCAAATGCAAACATATTCAACGTCGAATCCAAGTTCGGATAACACCTAACGGAACCGAAAGTGCTTAGGCGCTAGGCCTGTTAAGGTTTGTCGGTTACAAAACTAACTCGGCATACCGAGGCAAATTTAAAGTATCAAGCTCAGAAGTTTTTTACCCCTCCTGTGGAGGGCTGGAAGGTGCAACAAACTCGTCCAGATCAATTCCATCTGCAATCCGAGTGGCAGCAGCAATGAAGGTCTCCATGAAAGATCTGAAATCGTGCTTCTTGGTGTTAGCCACCCTAAGAGCCACCAGCTTGTCCTCTCGTGCATCCTTGCAGTGAACGCGGACCAGAGATAGAGCAACTTCCGCACCGCACCTGGCCGAAGACTTCTTCCACTCCTGCACTCGACTTGGGACCTCGTTCAGTCGAGTCATCAGGGACTCGAGGTCGTTCTGGAGCGTCTCTCTTGGCCAGAGTGTTGTGTCGATGCGAGAAGTTGCGACCTTCAGCCTTGCGAGATAGTCGATGACAGCAGCAACACGAGATTCTAGCCGGAGCACATTCATGGCGACTTCATCTTTTACGGGAGAGTTGATGGGGTCCAGGTTTACTTCCAGTCGACCAGTATCCTCTTCAAAGTTCTGACAAAATTCTACAAGCACAACCACCAAGTCAAGACAAACAGTCGGAGGTTACAATTAAAATATTTGTTTGATACAAAGGATTACGTTCAAGCATGAGGAGCAACTTCTTGGCGAGTCCACCCAGATAAGCCTCTAGATCGTTCTTCTTTCTCTTCAACTCACTGGCCTTGTCATTCAGGGTGGTCTTGTCACTTTTCAGTCGACTGACCTCCTGGTTGGCAGCATCAAGAGCAGCTTTCAGATTGGTGTTTTCTTCTTCAAGCTTGGTCACTGAAGCCAGCTTCTTATCCGCAAGCCTGGTCTTCTCTAAAGCAGTTTTTTGCATCTCATCCAAGTCAAGCTCTTGCTTCTTCAGGGCATCCCTCACTTTGTCTGCAAACTTACAGTGAGATTAGATTCGGAAACAAGTAAGAGGCAAAGGCAATCGCCAAAGGCCTCACCAAGCATACCTTTAGCTTCCTCCTTCGCCTTCGTTAAGTTCTCTTAAGCCAGTTTCAGATCGAGCTCGAGCTGAATGTGTTTGTTCTCCAACTCAGTATAACGAGCCGCAAGGTCACAGGATTTCTACGAAGAACCAATCGACAGATGTCAAAGACAATTCACTTCTGAGTGAGTAAGGAAAAATCATAGCGTTTCTAAGACTACGGCCGAATACAAACATTCGACCATAGTCTCGGGGACTACACCCAGTGGGTGCACTCAGCATGCCCCCACTAGTTTCATCAGTTAGAGTCGACCAGTCGACCAACAAAAAAAAGAAAAAAAAAGAAAGGGGAGAGATGTTCTTCAGACTATAGTCGACTGCCAGTAGTCGACCACAGTCTCGAGGACTACACCCAGTGGGTGCACTCAGCGTGTCCCCACCGGTCTATGAATCTATTTGACCTAGTCGAGTAAGGAAAAAACTTAAAGCCTATGGTCGACTGCCAGCAGTCGACCATAGCCTTGGGGACTACACCCAGTGGGTGCACTCAGGGTGCCCCCACTAATCCGGAATTTCAATCGACACACCCAGTGGGTGTAGGACAAACTCTAAAAATTTCAAAAAGAAGAGTTTTCAGATATCATATCCTAACAGAACAGGCAGTGACCGACCGACCTGAACATTACTCTGAAGAGCCGAACTGGCGTCATAGGCTGCCTGGCTGGCTTCTCGTATTGCCTTCACTTGCTCCATCATGACCCCCGCTTGGCGTATTGCTTCTTTAGCAGCACTAGCTTGGTCTTCTGGAACGGGGTAGGTGGAGAAAAGCGAGGGTTGAGCAGCACTCGACGACGAAGGACGAGCACTCGTCAACGGCACCGCAAAGGTTACGGTAGGCCGAGTGACATTGTCCCCCTCCACGACCAACGTCTCGGGTGCTGGCACATCCTGAGTCGCCTTGCCAGCAAACGTTTTCTTGCTCCTCCTCTGCCTTGGTGGTTCCTCGTCGTCGTCATCAGGAAGGTCGATAACAATGTTAGATGAAGCTACAGAAAGAATCAAAATTAGAGACAATAAGTCAGTCGACTGAAAACGGCATCACAAGAGTCATACCAGGTTTTGAGGTAGCAGCATCCTCCATCTCGTGGTCTTCAGCCCTGGCCGAAGTATCAGAAGTAGCAGCACTGCAGTTCCAGAAGTCAGTCGATTGACCCATGAGTAGACCAAGAACAAGTTCATGAAACGGGGAAAAGTCAAGACTACCATTACCCTGAGATAGTGGGGATCACCATCTTCATCTTCGGCAAGACCTTCACAGGTTTCGACGGTGCCACTCGAGATTGCTTCGGAGCCTTCTCAGTCGGCGCCGGAGAAGTAGTCCAAGGGCGCTTGGTCGACTGGGTAGCGGTCGCGACCCCCTTACCACGCTCAGTCGCGGGATCATGGACAAGCTTCGAGCGTGTTTCCGAGCGGGGAGGTGCAACTTCCTCCTCCTCCTCCTCCTCTTCCTCCTCATTAGAGTCTTCAGCCTCATCATCGTCGTCAGCATCCGAATCCCACTCCTCCGGGCTTTCGCCCCCACTTCCTTCCTCCTCTTCAGTCAGCATCTGCGCTCCATTGGGCATTGAGTATAATTCCGTGGTGGCCTGTCAGGCAACAAAGCAAAACAAAGATCACTCGACCAATTCACAGTGAAGCAGGATGAATAAAGCAAGATTGCAATGGGAAATAAATGGCCATACCGTGTCCGGTGTGTAGGTACAGTCGAGTGGTCGGATCCTCCTGGCCCCTCGAGGGTTGTCCTTATTCCTCATGATTGCGGTCACCCACCTCTCTAGTGTGGCGTCACCGACTGCCTCTGGATGGACCCGAGTGGTGTCCTCGGTCCCACAATACAGCCATATTGGATGGCCTCGGTACTGAAGTGGTTGGATGCGCCGCCTAAGGAAGACCTCCAGAAGGTCCATACCCGTCACTCCTTCTCTAACAAGTTGGACTACGTGCTCCATCAGCATTTTTACCTAAACTTTCTCCTCAGGAAGCACTTTCAGAGAAGAGGGTTTGTCCACTCGGTCCATGGAAAACAGAGGGAGACCAGTCGACTGCCCCGGCGTCGACTCGTCTTGGCAGTAGAACTAAGTCAACTGCCACCCTCTGACCGACTCAGGAAGGGTCATGTCCGGGAAAGTACTCTTATTCCTCATCTGGATCCCAAGACCACCGCACATCTGGATAACCTTAGTCCTCTCATCGTCCGGACTCGCCTTTTTCACTGTCTATGAGCGATAGGTGAATATGTGCTTAAAGAGACCCCAGTGTGGTCGACAACCCAGGAAGTTCTCGCACATGGACACAAAGGCAGGAAGATAGGCGATGAAATTGGGGTGAAATGGTGGAGTTGCGCCCCAAAGAAATTCAGAAACCCTCGGAAGAAACACTCGGCGGCAGAGAAAAACCACGGTCTACATGAGTGGCTAAGAGAACGCACTCACCCTCCTGTGGCTGCGGTTGACACTCGGTCCCCGGAAGCCTTGCTGACCCGTGGGGGATCGGTCCCTCATTGGCCAGGTCATTGAGATCTTTCTCGGTGATGGTCGAGCGGATCCAATCCCCTTGGACCCAACCCTTTGGCAGGCGGGACCTTGACGAAGATCCGCCCCGACTGGACGGTCTCCCCTTCGCTTTCCCTGTCGCTGTCGCCTTCTTCACGCGCTCTAGGGCCGCTGTCTTCTCCTTCACCATTGTCACCGGTGAAGCGCGCAAGGAGTGGATAGGCGGAGGCGAGAGCAGGCGCAGTGGGCGGAGGCAAAGAGGGAGGAGAGAAGAATGGGAAGGCACTGTTCGAAAAGCCCTCGCCCGGCGCTTTATATAACGACGCTTCCGAGTGGCTGACGAGTGGGTCTGGGCAGTCCTGTCACATCCCGAAACAGTCGTGCACGCACGATACGTGGCGAAAAAGGCGGCACGGAAATCAAGGCGTCCACGCCTTATCCCTTCCGAGTACCACGGTTTGCCCCGCTTCGCGCGCTTCCTAAATTTTAGATCCCGCAAAATCCGCTAACAGCAGATCAATCTGTCAGACGATATCTTTCCTGCTATCCGTCGCTTGGAGGTTCACTAAAGTTCAAAAAGTTCACTCGACAGAAGACAAGAATGGATCGAGGCGACTGAAGTGAAAGTGGACGCCAACGCCGGAAGAAAAATCGCCAATCCAAGATACGACATAATCAAAGAATAGGAAATAAGTCGGAGAAAATCATCAACTCCTTCCTCACTCGAACCTCGATCCATTCAGGGGCTAATGATGATGTTATGTACCTAGGGTAGGGTCATGGACCTATCTAGGATACCATACCCATGGACATCCTTAGACGAAGCTACCTTCCAGTCGACCAAGAGAGACTCCACTCGGCCGGCTAGAAGGCACTCGACGAACCTAAAGACACTCGACCATGAAGACTCACTCGACCATCAGGAGTTCAGGATCTACTCTGTATCCAAATGGTCTATAATTAAGTAGTCTTAATGGTCATGATGACACTTTATGTAGGGCGTTACCAGTAACGCCCGGCCTTAATGTACTTTAACCCTCTGCTACGTAGGTTGGCTGGGGTCCTGGCGTCCTCTATATAAGCCACCCCCCTCCACTGGTAGAAGGGTTCGCACCCCTGTAACTCATATATACATAAACCAGTCAACCGCCTCCGGGCTCCGAGACGTAGGGCTTTTACTTCCTCGGAGAAGGGCCTGAACTCGTTAAACACTCGTGTGTACAACTACTCCATAGCTAGGATCTTGCCTCTCCATACCTACCCCCCATTCTACTGTCAGACTTAGAACCACGACATTCGGTACATCAAAACTCATAAACTCATAATATAACTATCATCGAAACCTTAAGCATGCAGACCCTACGGGTTCGAGAACTATGTAGACATGAATGAGAACTATTTCGGGTCAATAACCAATAGCGGAACCTGGATGCTCATATTGGCTCCTACATATTCTACGAAGATCTTTATCGGTCAAACCACATAACAACATACGTTGTTCCCTTTGTCATCGGTACGTTACTTGCCCGAGATTCGATCGTCGGTATCTCAATACCTAGTTCAATCTCGTTACTGGAAGTCTCTTTACTCGTTATGTAATGCATCATTCCGTAACTAACTCATTAGCTACATTGCCTGCAAGGCTTATAGTGATGTGCATTACCGAGTGGGCCCAGAGATACCTCTCCGACAATCGGAGTGACAAAACGTAATCTCAAAATATGCCAACTCAACATGTACCTTTGGAGACACCTGTAGAGCTCCTTTATAATCACCCAGTTACGTTGTGACGTTTGGTAGCACACAAAGTGTTCCTCCGGTAAACAGGAGTTGCATAATCTCATAGTTATAGGAACATGTATAAGTCATGAAGAAAGCAATAGCAATATACTAAATGATCAAGTGCTAAGCTAACAGAATGGGTCAAGTCAATCACATCATTCTCCTAATGATGTGATCCCGTTAATCAAATGACAACTCATGTCTATGGCTAGGAAACTTAACCATCTTTGATTCACGAGCTAGTCAAGTAGAGGCATACTAGTGACATTAAGTTTGTCTATGTATTCACACATGTATCATGTTTCCGGTTAATACAATTCTAGCATGAATAATAAACATTTATCATGATATGAGGAAATAAATAATAAATTTATTATTGCCTCTACGGAATATTTCGTTCAGTCTCCCACTTGCACTAGAGTCAATAATCTAGATTACACAGTAATGATTCTAACACCCATGGAGTCTTAGTGTTGATCATGTTTTGCTTGTGGAAGAGGCTTATTCAATGGGTCTGCAACATTCAGATCCGTATGTATCTTGCAAATCTCTATGTCTCCCACCTGGACTTGGTCCTCGGATGGAATTGAAGCGTCTCTTGATGTGCTTGGTCCTCTTGTGAAATCTGGATTCCTTTGCCAAGGCAATTGCACCAGTATTGTCACAGAAGATCTTCATTGGTCCCGATGCACTAGGTATGACACCTAGATCGGAAATGAACTCTTTCATCCAGACTCCTTCATTTGCTGCTTCCGAAGCAGCTATGTACTCCGCTTCGCATGTAGATCCCGCCACGATGCTTTTGTTTAGAACTGCACCAACTGACAGCTCCACTGTTTAATATAAACATGTATCCGGTTTGCGATTTAGAATCGTCCAGATCAGTGTCAAAGCTTGCATCGACGTACCACTTACGACTAGCTCTTTGTCACCTCCATAAACGAGAAACATATCCTTAGTCCTTTTCAGGTATTTCAGGATATTCTTGACCACTGTCCATTGATCCACACCTGGATTACTTTGGTACCTCCCTGCCAAACTTATCGCGAAGCATATGTCAGGTCTGGTATACGGCATTGCATACATGATAGAGCCTATGGCTGGAGCATAGGGAACATCTTTCATTTTCTCTCTATCTTCTGCTGTGGTTGGGCATTGAGTCTGACTCAACTTCACACCTTGTAATACAGGCAAGAACCCTTTCTTTGCCTGATCCATTTTGAACTTTTTCAAAACTTTATCAAGGTATGTGCTTTGTGAAAGTCCAATTAAGCATCTTGATCTATCTCTATAGATCTTGATGTCCAATATGTAAGCAGCTTCACCGAGGTCTTTCATCGAAAAACTTTTATTCAAGTATCCCTTTATGCTATCCAGAAATTCTATATCATTTCCAATTAATAATATGTCATCTACATATAATATCAGAAATGATACAGAGCTCCCACTCACTTTCTTGTAAATACAGGCTTCTCCAAAAGCCTGTATAAAACCATATGCTTTGATCATACTATCAAAGCGTTTATTCCAACTCCGAGAGGCTTGCACCAGTCCATAAATGGATCGCTGGAGCTTGCACACTTTGTTAGCACCTTTTGGATCGACAAAACCTTCCGGTTGCATCATATACAACTCTTCTTCCAGAAATCCATTCAGGAATGCAATTTTGACATCCATTTGCCATATTTCATAATCATAAAATGCGGCAATTGCTAACATAATTCAGACAGACTTAAGCATCGCTACGGGTGAGAAAGTCTCATCGTAGTCAACCCCTTGAACTTGTCGAAAACCTTTTGCAACAAGTCGAGCTTTGTAGATAGTTACATTACCATTAGCGTTAGTCTTCTTATTGAAGATCCATTTATTCTTGATGGCTTGCCGATCATCGGGCAAGTCAACCAAAGTCCAGACTTTGTTCTTATACATGGATCCCATCTCAGATTTCATGGCCTCAAGCCATTTTGCGGAATCTGGGCTCATCATCGCTTCCTCATAGTTTGTAGGTTCGCCATGGTCAAGTAATATGACTTCCAGAATAGGATTACCGTACCACTCTGGTGCGGATCTCACTCTGGTTGACCAACGAGGTTCGGTAGTAACTTGATCTGAAGTTTCATGATCATTATCATTAGCTTCCTCACTGATTGGTGTAGTCGTCACAGGAACCGGTTCTTGTGATGAACTATTTTCCAATAAGGGAGTAGGTACAGTTACCTCATCAAGTTCTACTTTCCTCCCACTCACTTCTTTCGAGAGAAACTCCTTCTCTAGAAAGGATCCGAATTTAGCAACAAAAATCTTGCCCTCACATCTGTGATAGAAGGTGTACCCAATAGTCTATTTTGGGTATCCTATGAAGACATATTTCTCCGATTTGGGTTCGAGCTTATCTGGTTGAAGTTTCTTCACATAAGAATCGCAGCCCTAAACTTTAAGAAACGACAACTTTGGATTCTTGCCAAAGCACAGTTCATAAGGCGTCGTCTCAACGGATTTTGATGGTGCCCTATTTAACGTGAATGCGGCCGTCTCTAAAGCATAACCACAAAACGATAGCGGTAAATCAGTAAGAGACATCATAGATCGCACCATATCTAGTAAAGTACGATTATGATGTTCGGACACACCATTTCGTTGTGGTGTTCCGGGTGGCGTGAGTTGCAAAACTATTCCACATTGCTTCAAATGTAAACCAAACTCGTAACTCAAATATTCTCCTCCACGATCAGCTCGTAGAAATTTTATTTTCTTGTTACGATGATTTTCCACTTCACTCTGAAATTCTTTGAACTTTTCAAATGTTTCAGACTTGTGTTTCATCAAGTAGATATACCCATATCTGCTCAAATCATCTATGAAGGTGAGAAAATAATGATACCCACCGCGAGCCTCAATATTCATTGGACCACATACATCAGTATGTATGATTTCCAATAAATCAGTTGCTCGCTCGATAGTTCCAGAGAACGGCGTTTTAGTCATCTTACCCATGAGGCACGGTTCGCAAGTACCATGTGATTCATAATCAAGTGATTCCAGAAGTCCATCAGTATGGAGTTTCTTCATGCGTTTACACCAATATGACCCAAATGGCAGTGCCACAAATAAGTTGCACTATCATTATCAACTCTACATCTTTTGGCTTCAACATTATGAATATGTGTATCACTACTATCGAGATTTAATAAAAATAGACCACTCCTCAAGGGTGCATGACAATAAAAGATATTACTCATATAAATAGAACAACCATTATTCTCTAATTTAAATGAATAACCGTCTCGCATCAAACAAGATCCAGATATAATGTTCATGCTCAACGCTGGCACAAAATAACAATTATTTAGGTCTAAAACTAATCCCGATGGTAGATGTAGAGGTAGCGTGCAGACTGCGATCACATCGACTTTGGAACCATTTCCCACGCGCATCGTCACCTCGTCCTTAGCCAATCTTCGCTTAATCCGTTGTCCCTGTTTCGAGTTGCAAATATTAGCAATAGAACCAGTATCAAATACCCAGGTGCTACTGCGAGCATTAGTAAGGTACACATCAATAACATGTATATCACATATACCTTTGTTCACCTTGCCATCCTTCTTATCAGCCAAATACTTGGGGTAGTTCCGCTTCCAGTGTCCAGTCTGCTTGCAGTAGAAGCACTCAGTCGCAGGCTTAGGTCCAGATTTGGGTTTCTTCTCTTGAGCAACAACTTGCTTGCTGTTCTTCTTGAAGTTCCCCTTCTTCTTCCCTTTACCCTTTTTCTTGAAATTGGTGGTCTTATTGACCATCAACACTGGTTTCTACCTCCGTAGCCTTTAGCATTGCGAAGAGCTCAGGAATAGTCTTGTCCATCCCTTGCATATTATAGTTCATCATGAAGCTATTGTAGCTTGGTGGAAGTGATTGAAGAATTCTGTCAATGACACTATCATCAGGAAGATTAACTCCCAGTTGAATCAAGTGATTATTATACCCAGACATTTTGGGTATATGTTCACTGACAGAACTATTCTCCTCCATCTTACAGCTATAGAACTTATTGGAGACTTCATATCTCTCAATCCGGGCATTTGCTTGAAATATTAACTTCAACTCCTGGAACATCTCATATGCTCCATGACGTTCAAAACATCGTTGAAGACCGGGTTCTAAGCCGTAAAGCATGGCACACTAAACTATTGAGTAGTCATCAGCTTTGCTCTGCCAGACGTTCTTAACGTTGGCAGTTGCATCTGCAGCAGGCCTGGCACATAGCGGTGCTTCCAGGACGTAATTCTTCTGTGCAGCAATGAGGATAATCCTCAAGTTACAGACCCAGTCCATGTAATTGCTACCATCAGCTTTCAACTTAGCTTTCTCAAGGAACGCATTAAAATTTAACGGAACAACAACACGAGCCATCTATCGACAACAAACATAGACAAGCAAAATACTATCAGGTACTAAGTTCATGATAAATTTAAGTTCAATTAATCATATTACTTAAGAACTCCCACTTAGACAGACATCTCTCTAGTCATCTAAGTGATCACGTGATCCAAACCAACTAAACCATGTCCGATCATCATGTGAGATGGAGTAATTTCAATGGTGAACATCACTATGTTGATCATATCTACTATATGATTCATGTTCGACCTTTCAGTCTCCGTGTTCCGAGGCCATATCTGTATATGCTAGGCTCGTCAAGTTTAACCTGAGTATTCCGTGTGTGCAACTGTTTTGCACCCGTTGTCTTTGAACGTAGAGCCTATCACACCCGATCATCACGTGGTGTCTCAGCACGAAGAACTTTCGCAACGGTGCATACTCAGGGAGAACACTTCTTGATAATTAGTGAGAGATCATCTTAAAATGCTATCGTCAATCAAAGCAAGATAAGATGCATAAAGGATAAACATCACATGCAATCAATATAAGTGATATGATATGGCCATCATCATCTTGTGCTTGTGATCTCCATCTCCGAAGCACCGTCGTGATCACCATCGTCACCGGCGCGACACCTTGATCTCCATCGTAGCATCATTGTCGTTTATGCCATCTATTGCTTCTACGACTCTCGCTACCGCTTAGTGATAAAGTAAAGCAATTACAGGGCGTTTGCATTTCATACAATAAAGCAACAACCTTATGGCTCCTGCCAGTGGCCGATAACTCCGGTTACAAAACATGATCATCTCATACAATAAAATATAGCATCACATCTTGACCATATCACATCACAACATGCCATGCAAAAAGAAGTTAGACGTCCTCTACTTTGTTGTTGCAAATTTTACGTGGTTGCTACGGGCTGAGCAAGAACGTTCTTACCTACGCATCAAAACCACAACGATAGTTTGTCAAGTTAGTGCTGTTTTAACCTTCGTAAGGACCGGGCGTAGCCACACTCGGTTCAACTAAAGTTGGAGAAACAGACACCCGCCAGCCACCTGTGTGCAAAGCACATCGGTAGAACCAGTCTCGTGTAAGCGTACGCGTAATGTCGGTCCGGGGCCGCTTCATCCAACAATACCGCCGAACCAAAGTATGACATGCTGGTAAGCAGTATGACTTGTATCGCCCACAACTCATTTGTGTTCTACTCGTGCATATAACATCTACACATAAAACCTGGCTCGGATGCCACTAATGGGGAACGTAGTAATTTCAAAAAAAAAATCCTATGCACACGCAAGATCATGGTGATGCATAACAACGAGAGGGGAGAGTGTTGTCCACGTACCCTCATAGACCGAAAGCGGAAGCATTAGAACAACGCGGTTGATGTAGTCGTACGTCTTCACGGCACGACCAATCAAGCACTGAAACTACGACACCTCCGAGTTCTAGCACACGTTCAGCTCAATGACGATCCCCATACTCCGATCCAGCAGAATGTCGGGGTAGAGTTCCGTCAGCACGACGGTGTGGTGACGACCTTGATGTTCTACTGTCGCAGGGCTTCGCCTAAGCACCGCTACTATATTATCGAGGACTATGGTGGAGGGGGGCACCGCACACGGCTAAGAGATCAAGAGATCAATTGTTGTGTCTAGAGGTGCCCCCTGCCCCCGTATATAAAGGAGCAAGGGGGAGGGGGCGGCCGGCGTAGGAGGGGGTGCGCCATGGGGAGTCCTACTCCCACCGGGAGTAGGACTCCCTCCTTCCTTGTTCGACTAGGAGAGGGGGAAGGAAAGGGAGAGGAGGAGAAGGAAAGAGGGGGGCCGGCCCCCCTTGCACTACTAGGGAAAAGCCTATACACAGAATCTTATCAGCAGCGCGCTTTAAAATAAGGCGCTGCTGCTAATTAGCAGTAGCTCGCTCAGCAGTAACTCGCTGCTGAAACAAATATAGCAGTAGCGCGCCCGCTCAAAGACGCGCTACTGCTACAATTCCCACGAGGCCGCCGCGAGGCTAGTTATAGCAGCAACGCGTTATAACGACGGGCGCTACTGCTATGTAGCATAGTAGCAGCGCATTTCTCGAATAAGCGCTACTGCTAAGTTTACTACAAAAATTTAGTCCCACCTCGCTCCGTGAAGAGAGTTTCTACCACCTTAAATATGTTACTTTTCAAACTTTGACAAGCACTTGGTCTTCATTGAACTCTATGTGTAGAATTTGTGGCTGCAATATGAGTCTTCACCTATTCCTAAACCGGCGAGGACTCATATTGACAAATCAGATTGTACACAAAAAGATCATTGATGATCAATGTATTTTTGATATATTGAACAAAGTCTATTTTTACATACTGACACATAGCAGTAGAGCTTTATTGTGAAAGGCGCTACTGCTAGATAGCTTAGCAGTAGCGTCTTTTCCTACAGCGTGCTACTGCTAAGCCATTCATCTCCCACCCCCATCTCCTCTATCCGATCCACTCACACAGTCACACACTCACTGGATCCCTTCTCAATCCCCCGCGCCGGTCCACCCCTGTCGCCCCTCCTCCGTCTACGCCGCCGTCACCTCCTCCTCCTTGTTGGACTCGGTACCGGCCTCCTCCTCCGTCCTCCCTCTCCACTCGCCGCTGGCCGGCCCTCCTCGCTCCGCCTTCCTCCTCCGTCCTCCCTCCACTGGCCGCGCTGTAATGCCCCAAGACCGATGCTTCAGAAGACTTCTAGCCATTCCGAGTTTCGCCGTGTGTTTCTTTTGTGCTTGCTCTTTTATTTTTGCATTGCATCATGTCATCATGCCATCATGCCATTTAATTTTTAAAACTCAACTAAATAAATTGCATAGATCTTTTGATCTATTTAAATCGAGGGATATTCACATGGTGATTTCTATTTATAATATACCCTCCCGATATTTAGGGAGATATTATAAATTATTCCATTTATTTGGAATTACCCATAACCCACTTGCAAATATCCCATGCCGTTGTTATCTCAATTTTGTTCTCCAACCTTGCCCGTAATTATTTCATCATTTTCCAGAGCTCCACCAAAAATCCGAACATTTTTGGACCTTCCCAAACCCTCACTACCATTCAAATCATTTGGATTTAAATCAAATGATTTTGAATTTAAATCTTGCAATCTTGGCCTTTCTATTTTTCTTGGAACGAGCGCATTTATGCGAGTCCGGGAAAATTATCCGCGTGTCCTACTTCTTCCACTAACCCCTCTTTCTTTTCTTTCCTATCTCTGTTTTGTTTTTATTTTCTTAAGAGAGGGAGAACAGAGCCCAGCAGCCTAGGCCAGGCCAGCCCACTAAACCCCTTGAGGCCCAACCCTTCCTAACCCTAGCCTGATCCACTCGCAGCCTCTTCCCCTCACCCGATCGATCCCCATCTCTCCTCTCGTTCCCTCCCTGCCAGCGCTGCCACCTTCTTCTCGTTCCCCATCACGCACACCCGCATCGCTCCAGGGAGGAGCTCCTCACGCCTCCGCCTCGCCCCTCTCGGCCTCCTGCGCCCGCGCCCCTCCTCTGCCTCGCCTCCTCCTCCCGTCGCCCTGCCTCGACGCCCGCACCTCCGCCGGCCTCGGCCTCCCGCGGCTGCCGCTGCTGGCCCCACTGCCGAGCTCTCCCTGCGCCCGGTCCCCTCCTCTTCGCCGCCCTGGTGCCGCTCCACCTGCGCCTGCGTCCATTGTCCTCTGCGCCCAGCAGGAGCCCCGCGCCGCTCGTTCCCTCCATTTGGCTGGAGTTCGTCGGAGCCCCAGCAGTCGCGCCGCCCTGTGGCTTCGCCTCCCGCAACCCCGCGGCGTTGCCTCGCCCTTGTCCCGCGTTGCCTCTACCAGGCCTGTGCTGTTGCTTGCATCCGCCAGGGCCATCTTCAGATTTTCACCAAGTACCGTGACTGCAGCCGGTGTGCATTTTTCTTGTCAAGTCCGACTACACGGGTACGACTACATCCAAGGTGGATTTCGTTAGGTACCCCTTCGGATGCGCCAAGTTCGACTACATGGTCCGCCAAGTACCTCTACCGATGACGCCGAACATCTACGAAACGTGAACGACTACTTCCCATACGACCCGTGAACGACTACTTCCCTCGACGACTCGAACCGCTCCAAAAACGCACGCTTTGAAGGTATAACCACCGAGATGACCGACCGTGATCGAATGCATGTGTTGTATGAGATGTACCATATGTTTGCACCGTGTCCGAATCGTCCTTGCGATGCCCCTCTTTTGCCATGCCGCCGTCCCGTGGGAACCCGGAATCCGGGATCACCCCACCATCTTTTGCATGTTCCGCACATCCGCACACTTGCTTCTTTTGCACCGGTATCTCCGTGAGCTACTGGAACCGATATGTTGCCGTGGCATCATTTTCGGAATGTTGCCGTGGCAACATTTTCGTTTCGCCGCCGTGGCACCCTTTTCGTTCCGCCATGGTGACAAATGCCTTGTATCATGCTCCTGTCAACATTTTCATAAAAATTGCATAAAACTTGTATATGTCATCCGCATCATGATAACAACATTTAAAATGTTTAAAATTGTTGTTTGCTTTAAATACTAAATAATGTGGGGATTTACCGGAATTGTTGTTTGTTATTTCCGGCCTCATTTAAACTTGCCTAAATATGTAGTTCAATTATGCTCCACCTCTTGCCATGTTTAATAACATTTAATATTGTTGTGTTCCTAACCGAGAGCGAACTAAATATTGATGTGGTGTTCTGTCAATATGCAACTCGTTGCATATTGAGCTCCACTTAACTTGTAGTATTGTTTGTCTGCATTGCCATGCCATGCTTCTTTAAATCGGACATGCATCATACTTGATTGTGCATCATGCCATGATTATGCTTGTGTGTTTACCGCGTTGTTTGCTTCTTTCCGGTTTGCTTCTCTCGTTAGCTTCGGTTTCGTTCCGGAGTTGTGAGGATTCGTTCGACTACGTCTGCTTGTCTTCTTCATGGACTCGTCCTTCTTCCTATCAGGATTTCAGGCAAGATGACCATTACCCTCGATATCACTTCTATCTTTGCTTGCTAGTTGCTTCGTTCTATCGCTATGCTGCGTTACCTATCCCTTGTTTACCATGCCTCCCATATTGCCATGTCAGCTCTAACCTTTTTCACCCTTCCTAGCAAACCATTGCTTGGTTGTGTTACCGCTTTGCTCAGCCCCTCTTATAGCATTGTTAGTTGCAGGTGAAGTTGAAGATTGCTTGACACTTGACCTCTTTAAAATGCATCAACCGCGTGTGTAGCGGTGATGGTCTCTTTTCGGCGGAGTCCGGGAAGTGAACACGGTTTTGGGTTATGTTTGACGTAAGTAGGAGTTCAGGATCACTTATTGATCATTGCTAGTTAACGACCATTCCTTTTGCTCTCTTCTCGCTCTTATTTGCGTATGTTAGCCACTAGATATGCTTAGTCGCTGCTGCAACCTCGCCACTTTACCCCTTCCTACCCATAAGCTTAAATACTATTGATCTCGCGGGTTTTGAGATTGCTGATTCCTCGTGACTCAAGAGATACTATCACAACAGTTGCAGGTGCCGATGATACCAGTGCAGGTGATGCACCCGAGCTCAGTTAGGAGCTCAACGAAGACCTTGGTTGTTGCTATGTTTCGTTTCATGTTGATCAGTAGTGGAGCCCAGTTGGGACGATCGGGGATCCAGCAGTTGGGTTATCTTCTTTTCTTTTGGCTTCGTCCGTAGTCGGACTATACGTGTGTACTCTGAATGATGTATGATTTATTATATGTTCATTGTGTGAAGTGGCAATTGTAAGCCAACTCTTTATCCCATTCTTGTTCATTACATGGGATTGTGTGAAGATGACCCTTCTTGCGACAAAACCACAATGCGGTTATGCCTCTAAGTCGTGCTTCGACACGTGGGAGATATAGCCGCATCGTGGGTGTTACAAGTTGGTAATCAGAGCCATCCCTGACTTAGGAGACCCCTGCTTGATTGTTTGCGGGCGTTGTTGAGTCTAGAACAAAAATGTTTTGAGTCTTAGGATTATATATATCGGAGAGTAGGATTCTTTTTACTCCTCAGTCCCTTCGTCGCTCTGGTGAGGTCTCCTGACGTAGATGTTTTGTCTTTCCTCTCCTCAAATTTCACTAAATTTTTTTTAGGATCACGCGGGTATCTTGGAATCATTTCGATGGTTTTGTGACGAGAACATTGTTCTTGCGCCTCCTGTCTATTATGTGGCTTTGACCCGGGGAGTTGAGCTCCGAGGTGTTGTTGTCATAATTTTATTGTTGCAGTTCTGGAATACCTGAGTTTTGCCGACATCAAAAATCTCTTTTATGCAGTTGTTGGTGAGATAACCTCGACGCCACCCAGTACTGGGGCGGGAGTTCGGGAGTATTGCCATAGCTCGTATAACGGATGCTTTTTGAAGGTTAAGGTACACGATTTCCGAAGGTTTCTTGGTTATGTGTTGACGGATGGATACAGCTTGGATGTAGGTATTGTTAGTATTGGGTGAGATATATATTGCTTCCCCTGTATCCCCAACACCAGATTGCATAACCAGAAAGTTTCGGGAGTTCTATAGGTGGGAATTCAAGTAGCTCCTAGAATATCTTTTCGACAGATGCATGATATGAGATTGGGGTTTGACGTCTAGTGGTCCGCCTTTCCACGGTCGTTTTTACAGTGGTCTCGTTGTGTCTTAAAGAACCCTTGGCTATGCTGGTTCGGGGACACTTCGTATGTCATGTGCACTGCCTTGTACATGATGGTGCTGTACAATCGAGCCCGTGTGGGCCCCACCATGAAAACTTCGGACGAAATCTCTATCATATGTTTGTTCCGGCTTATTCTGCAAGCCAAATCCTTTGTTTTGTTTTATTTGTGGTATTCGAGTTGCTTCGAAGTCAAATGTGGAATCCATACCTTTCCTAAATGGTGTTCTCATATTGCTATGTGAATACTAATCCTTCTAGATCATCAAGATCGTCATGTTAATTCTTTTCCAACCGGTGTGCTTCTCTTCGAGATGATCCCATCATTCTCCCCATCCGCAAGATCAATTCTAAGTTTTCTCAACGGTGTGTGTTTCATCCGTACCAAGTTGCCTTTGTTTTCCCGCCCTCCCACCCTTTTCTTCAAGGACTCATATATGTTAATCAAGTATCCATTTATTCATGTGAAGCCTCTTCACTCCTTGCAATCAATGTTCTTACCCGGTGATTTTCATGAAGTTGGCCAGGAGTTTCAAGTTCATCATTCTTCATTATTTTTCTTCTCCGGTGGATCCAATTCAAGCTTTGTTGATCATATCCTTTCCTCGTTTCAAATGCTATCCCATGCCGTTGCCTCTCACAATTGTTCACCTCTCTCTATTCTTATTCGGAGTGCTCAAGATATCTCGGAAGATTCATGTTTCCATTCTCAATCAGTTCAAGCTAGTCGGAGATTATTATCTCATTCAAGTCATTTAATTCTACCGGTGCTATATCTATTTCAATCAATCGTTCAACAGTGTATCCTTTTAGTGGGCCCTAACCCACAGGTCTTTTGCTAGGATCTTACCTGACTCTCCTAATTTTCCCGGAGCCATTCCCAAATTCTTTTCGAAGTTTGACGTAAGAATGATTTCTCAACAGTCAAATGTATTCTCCAAGTTCGCTTTCATATTATTTTCATCCCTGGTTCAACCTTTCTGCTCTTCATGCCAGAGTATCTCAACAATTCATGGTGGTTCTCATCATCATTCTCAACATTTGAAGACCAAAGAAGGATTTCTCCTAAATCTTGGTCCGTTCTCTCGAAGATTCATGGTTCTAGCCTTATGCCATCCTCATAATTGTTTTTGATTGTGACAATTCTTTTCTTACCATCCAGAGCATTTCATGAGTTATTTCCGTTTCTTTCCTCCGAAGGCCATCATGTCATAATTCTTCATTCTCAGCGTGTAGCTATCGTTCTCCAAATCTTACCCGTGCATCGTCCAAATATCCTCTAATCAGTTCATGATCTCTTCGTTCTCATGTATCTAAATTCCCTCAAGTATCTTCATTCTTTCCGGTGAATTGTGCCTTTGCTACTTTCATTTTCAATTCTTACGGTGGTTCGTTCAAGATTTCACTTCCTTCGTTATCATATCAAAATATTCATTGTTTCCAAATCCCACCGGTGGTTCCAGCAATACCTTCTGAAGTTTGCACTATATCTCTCTTAATCTTTTCTACGAGAATAAGTAGTATGCCAAATCCATTGCTTGTCATCAATTTAATTTGATGAAGGATAAGCATACAATAAATCTTATTCTTATTTCCTCGAGGTGATTCAATTCTTTTCTTCCGGAGATTGTTCATGATGAAGTAATTCTCGACTCTAGTGCTTCATCTTTTCCTTTTCTGGAGTCCCAAGTTTTCCGCTTTATATCGTCGCGAAGCTCCTTCTAAATCATCGCAAGGCTTCACCTTGTATTTTCAACTTCTCTTTCTTTCTATCATTCTTTTTTTACCGGAGTTCTTCATGGTGGTTCGTCAAGCATTCTTTATCGTGCATTCCAAAGTGCAATTCTTTCTACCTTATCTTTTGAGGTGGTGTTATATCATTCTTGACAATTTTCATTCATGTTTCGTGATTCACATGTTGTCAAGAACGAGGTATTTTAAATCCATCAATCTCTTCGTTGGAGTTATCTTGGTATAGATTTCACCTAAAGCCTTCCCTAAGGAATGTTGTATTGTGGTGCTTATCAATGATCCAAGTTTTCTCTTATCCTCTCAGCGAAAGCAGTTTTCATCTCTTCGTTGATCTCAAGCAAGCAATTGTTTCCGTTAGTGGCCGGTTGTCACCTCATAATTTTGAGATGTTTTCCATAAGCCCACTACAAGCTTATTCGTTTCGTTGTTGGTTTCCAACAACTCTGTTATAACCTTCTTGGAAGGCTGCTTTCCAAGCTCATTTGTGGCAAAAGTTGGCATTTCCTTCTCCATTATGTTATTCCAATGATCTATCTTCTATTCTTTATTTCGGAGGCTTTGTGAGGTTGCTCTCGTTGACCCATCATCTCGTTTTGTCAAGATCATGTTTTTTTCTTGCTTATCCATTTAACCGGAGTGTTGCGTCACGTCTTCAAGTTCTTTTTCATCGTATCAAGTCTTGCATCTCTTTTCTACCGGAGTGTTGTCCAAATTTGTTCTTCCTTGTTCCTTGTTTATCTCGTTTCAACCAGAGTGGTTCAATCCCTTCTTGTCCATTGTACTCGTCATTCATAGCTTTGCAACCTCCAAGGTTCAAATGGTGTTCCTTGTTTCTATTTTCTACCGCAGTGCTCTCAATTGTGTTCAACTCCATTGTGTTCTTTCTTTCAACTTTTCAACCTCTCAAGGTTCTTTGGTTTCACTCTTTTGTTGAAGAAGGAACTTACTTTTACCTCTTCTCTTCCTCTTCCGTTTCTCTCAGGTGCCATCCTAGATCTCGGGACGAGATCCTCTTGTAGTGGTGGAGTGTTGTAACGCCCCAAGACCGATGCTTCAGAAGACTTCTAGCTATTCCGAGTTTCGCCGTGTGTTTCTTTTGTGCTTGCTCTTTTATTTTTGCATTGCATCATGTCATCATGCCATCATGTCATTTAATTTTTAAAACTCAACTAAATAAATTGCATAGATCTTTTGATCTATTTAAATCGAGGGATACTCACATGGTGATTTCTCTTTGTAACATACCCTCCCGATATTTAGGGAGATATTATAAATTATTCCATTTATTTGGAATTACCCATAACCCACTTGCAAATATCCCATGCCGTTGTTATCTCAATTCTTGTTCTCCAACCTTGCCCGTAATTATTTCATCATTTTCCGGAGCTCCACCAAAAACTCGAACATTTTTGGACCTTCCCAAACCGTCACTACCATTCAAATCATTTGGATTTAAATCAAATGAATTTGAATTTAAATCTTGCAATTTTGGCCTTTCTATTTTTCTTGGAACGAGCGCATTTGTGCGAGTCCGGGAAAATTATCCGCGCATCCTGGTTCTTCCACTAACCCCTCTTTCTTTTCTTTCCTATCTCTATTTTGTTTTTATTTTCTTAAGAGAGGGAGAAGAGAGCCCAGCAGCCTAGGCCAGGCCAGCCCACTAAACCCCTTGAGGCCCAACCCTTCCTAACCCTAGCCTGATCCCCTCGCAGCCTCTTCCCCTCACCCGATCGATCCCCATCTCTCCTCTCGTTCCCTCCCTGCCAGCGCCGCCACCTTCTTCTCGTTCCCAATCACGCACGCCCGCATCGCTCCAGGGAGGAGCTCCTCGCGCCTCCGCCTCGCCCCTCTCGGCCTCCTGCGCCCGCGCCCCTCCTCTGCCTCGCCTCCTCCTCCCGTCGCCCTGCCTTGACGCCCGCACCTCCGTCGGCCTCGGCCTCCCGCGGCTGCCGCTGCTGGCCCTGCTGCCGAGCTCTCCCTGCGCCCGGTCCCCTCCTCCTCGCCGCCCCTGGTGCCGCTCCACCTGCGCCTGCGTCCTCGTCCTCTGTGCCCAGCAGGAGCCCCGCGCCGCTCGTTCCCTCCGTTTGGCCGGAGTTCGTCGGAGCCCCAACAGTGGCGCCGCCCTGTGGCTTCGCCTCCCGCAACCCCGCGGCGTCGCCTCGCCCTTGTCCCGCGTTGCCTCTGCCAGCCCTGTGTTGCTGCTTGCATCCGCCAAGGCCATCTTCAGATTTTCACCAAGTACCGTGACTGCAGCCGGTGTGCATTTTTTTTCAAGTCCGACTACACGGGTACAACTACATCCGAGGTGGATTTCGTCAGGTACCCCTTCGGATGCGCCAAGTTCGACTACATGGTCCGCCAAGTACCTCTACCGACGACGCCGAACATCTACGAAACGTGAACGACTACTTCCCATACGACCCGTGAACGGCTACTTCCCTCGACGACTCGAACCGCTCCGAAAACGCACGCTTCAAAGGTATAACCACCGAGATGATCGACCGTGATCGAATGCATGTGTTCTATGAGATGTACCATATGTTTGCACCGTGTCCGAATCGTCCTTGCGATGCCCCTCTTTTGCCATGCCGCGTCCCGTGGGAACCCGGAATCCGGGATCACCCCACCATCTTTTGCATGTTCCGCACATCCGCACACTTGCTTCTTTTGCACCGGTATCTCCGTGAGCTACTGGAACCGATATGTTGCCGTGGCATCATTTTCGGAATGTTGCCGTGGCACCATTTTCGTTTCGCCGCCGTGGCACCCTTTTCGTTCCGCCATGGAGACAAATGCCTCGTATCATGCTCCTGTCAACATTTTCATAAAAATTGCATAAAACTTGTATATATCATCCGCATCATGATAACAACATTTAAAATGTTTAAAATTGTTGTTTTCTTTAAATACTAAATAATGTGGGGATTTACCGGAATTATTGTTTGTTATTTCCGGCCTCATTTAAACTTGCCTAAATTTGTAGTTCAATTATGCCCCACCTCTTGCCATGTTTAATAACATTTAATATTGTTGTGTTCCTAACCGAGAGCAAACTAAATATTGATGTGGTGTTCCGTCAATATGCAACTCGTTGCATATTGAGCTCCACTTAACTTGTAGTATTGTTTGTGTGCATTGCCATGCCATGCCTCTTTAAACCGGAGATGCATCATACTTGATTGTGCATCATGCCATGATTATGCTTGTGTGTTTACCGCGTTGTTTGCTTCTTTCCGGTTTGCTTCTCTCGTTAGCTTCGGTTTCGTTCCGGAGTTGTGAGGATTCGTTCGACTACGTCTGCTTGTCTTCTTCATGGACTCGTCCTTCTTCCTATCAGGATTTCAAGCAAGATGACCATTACCCTCGATATCACTTCTATCTTTGCTTGCTAGTTGCTTCATTCTATCGCTATGTTGCGTTACCTATCCCTTGTTTACCATGCCTCCCATATTGCCATGTCAGCCTCTAACCTTTTTCACCCTTCCTAGCAAACCATTGCATGGCTATGTTACCGCTTTGCTCAGCCCCTCTTATAGCATTGTTAGTTGCAGGTGAAGTTGAAGATTGCTCCATGATGGACAGGATTATGTTGGGATATCACAATATCTCTTATTTAATTAATGCATCTATATACTTGGTAAAGGGTGGAAGACTCGGCCTTATGCCTGTTGTTTTGTTCCACTCTTGCCGCCCTAGTTTCCGTCATACCGGTGTTATGTTCCCGGATTTTGCGTTCCTTACGCGGTTGGGTGATTTATGGGACCCCCTTGACAGTTTGCTTTGAATAAAACTCCTCCAGCAAGGCCCAACCTTTGTTTTACCATTTGCCACGTAAGCCTTTTTCCCTTGGGTTCTGCAGACTCAAGGGTCATCTTTATTTTAACCCCCCC